>NW_004955586.1:937393-1044424 GCF_000276665.1 Chinchilla lanigera
AAAAAAAAAAAAAAAAAGTTTACTTATAATTATTAGAAGATAAACTTATGTTTTACCTAAGCATTTCTATATTATATTCCCCAATAAAACAAGTTTTTCGAAAGAACTCCTAATAATTCTGATAATGACATCATATATAAACAGTCTCTTGGTCATTTATATAGAAAAGATAATTTTTATCAAAGATAGAGCACTCTGATATTACATTAAACAAGAAGTTTAACTGTACTATCTCTCTCCAAGGCTGAAACACCACATAATACATCTAATGCTGAATACAACAGCAACAAAACCAAAAGCTGCCCGTGACAGTTAACCTGCATGGTGACCACTCTCCTAAAACTATGCCAAATGAGGAGCTGGTGAGGAAACTAGGTTTGGCCACAGTGAAAGATAGCTCATACCCAAATATCTGAAGACTCTGCAGAAGAAGTAAAGCAAGCAGGGGCCTGAACTAAGATTGGTGGTAGAACTGAAAAGGAGACAGATGTCAGCTCAGCAGTGACTGGACATCGATCAGCCATCAGTGGTTATTCACTCATGTTTGTATCTGTCCTATTTGTCAAGATGCCTGCAATGGTCCAGCCACTACTATAAAGGCTTCAGGGTACAATGGTGAACACCACAGCTATGGCTCTTGCTCACAGAGCTGACCAACAGGATGTAAGCAATAAACACATAAACATGATGATTTCAGGAAGTGGTAAGTATAAAGAAAAGAAAAGCAAGTCTTGGGAAAGAGTTGTGGCAGTTGGGAGAAGAGGGTCCTTTAGATAGGTGAACTGGGAATGGCTTGTGGTTTGTTGTTTTGTTTTGTTTTTTTTTTTGTATCAGAAATCAAATTCAGGACCTTGCGCTTGCCAGGCAGGCGCTCGCGCCACTGAGCTAAACCCCTGGCCCTGGCTTGCGTTTCTGAGAAATCCTTTTTCATGTACAGAAGCAAGCCACGAGCACAGGCCTATGAAAAGAGTGTTCAAGGCAATACAAAGAGTCTTAGAAAGCTTGATAAGTGGAAGGAACAGAGAAAGCCTGTATATCTGAAGCAGAGCAGACAGGGAGGAGACCATATGATGGCAGGAAGGGGGGGCTGTAAACAGTTTGTTCCTGAGAGAAAGGAGTCTTGTACGGAACTAGATGTCCTCTAAGGTACCTTTCAAACTATAGATTTGCGGTTACTAACCATTAACTTTGTAAACAAATAACCGCATGCATTTTGAAGTGGATTTGTCTCACACTAAGAAGTATACCTAGAATTAAGCAGTCTTGTCCCTGCATTGGCAAGGAGGCAGGTACCTACAAGAACTGATAGAAAGGTAAGGCGTATAATTTATTTTATAAATTATTAGTACTGAATTTAAGAGCTGCCTGGGCCTTGAGAGTTTCCTTTGTTGCTAAAATTATAATCTTCATCTCAACCAGTCTTTTCTTCTTCCCAAAGACAGTACAAAATCAATTGAATCATGAGTTTTTTGTTCTTGGCATTGTTTTTATACATACAAATGAGAGAACCAGTTTGTCACTGAAAATTGCACAGGAATAAATTTGGTACATGACTAAATTTCTATTATAATAAGATAGTTCAAGTGGTTGAAAGCATCTTAAATCTCAGGATCCATGTACGGAAGGAAACTGTTTCCATGGAAAGCACAGCCTTGTGAAAAATAATCCACCTAATTACCTTCTCATAGAGACCTCTCCACACTGAATACGAACACGGGGATAATACACTTCTACTTAGTTTTCATCCTAGATGGAGCCATCTGACTCATAATTAATAGGGTCTTTCTTTTGCTTTATTCTCCCAATAGTGAATAGTAACTTATCAATCCATTCCCATGATTCATCAAACATACCTGACTACCATGAATTACATAAAATTTACTAGCAAAAAAACTTGAAAACTACCACACATGTATTTGCCTCACCTTTAGAATGCTTGTACAATGTTTAAAATCCAGTAGCAATTTAATATTCCTCCCAGCACTACTACTCCTACTGAACTCCCAGCCCTTACTAAGAATCGAAGGGCCTTGAGGTTAAAATTGAAAAAAAACCTAACATAGTACAAGAGAAACTCAGATTTCATACTAACATTGCTCTATTTAAGATAATTTATTGGTTATAAAGGTCCTAAAGGAACCGGCATGAAAACGTAAGGATCAATTTTAACATGGTTACAATGGAGTGATGTGGTCTAAATTCCAAATTTTAAATAAGTGAATTTAAAAGACTACCTAGACTTTGCATCAGAAAATGTGTTCTAAGTTATTGTTCTTTACTCCAAGAAAAATAATATTCAGATGATAAAAGAAAGAAGGAACTGAAGTCCAAGACAGTAGAAGAATACCTACAGGTTTTAATTGAGTTCAAGACAAACGGCCGGGATAAATATGAGACTCCCTGATACTTAGCAATTCTGGGAAAATCACAGGGAAAAGATGATGAAAACAAAGATCGGCCAAGAGCAAATGTAGTCATATGTTTTCAAAAAAGGTAAAAGAGTCCATTCTATAAGTTTTCTACCTGGTAATTTCTAATTAACCTATCAAATCATTCAATAAATGTCTTGAGAGGTAATTATGTGCCAGGAACTATGATAGACTCTAGAGACGTAACAGTAAAAGGAAACAGACAAGATTCCTTAGCTCATAGAGTTTAATCAAAGAATCACACAGTAAGTGTAACATAGCAAATAGTAGTGCTATGAAAGATACCGAAGATGCAAGGAGGGCTTGAGATAGGGGTTTACTACATAAGTAGGGAGGTTTGGTTCTTCCACAGAACAGTAAGTGAGTTGAGACCTGGATGACAATCGGACATAACTTATGGAGGAAGAGGACACTCCAAGGGAATGATTTATTTAAAAGTGCAAAGTGAGGAGATAAAGAACACAGCAGACATAAGAGGTTTGAAAGGTGGTGGAGGGTGAAGTGATGGGGTAATAAATAACTTAGTACAGCGTAAGACTGGTAAAATAGTAACTTGTGCTAATTTTAAGTACTATACTCTTTACAGCTGGACAGAAGGAGCCACTGGAGAGTTCTGAACAAGAATCGGAAGGGATGGTTCAGGGGTAGTATAATGATCTTATGACTCATATTTTGAAAAGATCATATAAGCTACAAAGTAGAAAAAGGCTCAGATCCTAGAATGAGAGATGTCAAATTGAGACACACATCTAGGAAGCTGTCACAGCCACACAAGTAAAAGATAAGGGCCAGATGGACTAAATTAGTGGACATGAAGACAAATGGAAAAATTTGAGATATAAATAGAGAAGAAGTCAATGTCACTGGAGGTGGATTAGAAGCAGTGAGGATAAGTGGAACCAAAGATAACTCTTGGTTTTAGGCTTGGGCTATTAGTAGGGACATGAAAGCTGCTGTTTCTTGACAGGAGGAGAGGTAGAACAGTAGCAGATTATAGGAAGGGAAAAAATGTAGGATTTCATTTTGGCCATGTTCTATCTGAGCTTAGATATCCATAAAAATGAAAAAATTCAGCCAGACATAGTAATACATGCCTAGAATCCCACTCCTCTGGGAGGCTGAGACGGGAAGATTGCAAGTTTGAGCCCAGCCTTGGAAACTTTGTGAGACCCTGTCTCAAAATTTAAAAAGAACTGAGGATATAGCTCAGTGCAGAGTACCTGGGTTCAATCCCCATAACCAGAGAGGCACACAGAGAGGGAGAAGATAGGAAAAAGGCAAAAATCAAAGGGAAAACAGAAATGAAAAACATGAGGAAAAGAACTGGCAAGTTGTAACATAGAGTTAATATCCTAATTTTAAAAATCTCCTACTGCTCAATAAGAGAAACAGAAACCTAATTATTAAAATGAGCAGCAACATGAATAAATAGTTCACAGAAAAGGAAATACAAATGGCTCATAAACACATAAAAAGTTACTCAACTTTACATACACTAATAAAAATTACAGATGAAAAGCACACAGAGGTATAATTTTCCAGCTAGCAAAGACCAAAACTAATACACCATACTGATAAGAATGTAAGAGAATTGTTTGTTCATATACTTCTGGTAGAAATAATATTATATTGACACAATTTTTTTTGTCTTTTTTTTTTTTTTGAGACAGGGTCTCGCTATGCAGTTCAGGCTGGCCTTGAGCTCACTGTGTAGCCCAGACTGGTCTCAAACTCACAACGATCCTCCTGCCTCAGCCTCCCAAGTGCTAGGATTACAGGCGTGCACCACCATGCCTGGCTGATACAATTTTTTAGAGGCCAATTTAACAAAATCCCTCAAAATTAAAAACAAACTTTCTAATGACACAGAAATTACATTTTCAAGGATCTATCTTTCGAAAAGCACACACATACATTTTTCACTACAGCATTGTTTCTAAAAAAGAAGAAACAGCCTGAATACACATCAACAGGGTCCTAGTTAAATGAACTGCGGTACATCCATTCAACTATTTTAAGAAGCAAATACTGTATTAGACATACTATAATACAGTATTTGACAAACTCAAGTTATCTTCTCACTGATTTTTTTTCCAAGAAATTAAAATTATATTTAAATCTCTTTTCTAATTAGATGCCACTGATGTTTTATACACTGTGGTTCTATACAAGACTGTACTGAAAAAGGGTGAAAGTTACTGTTGATTTTAAAGCTGTGAAAAATCCACTAGTGTGAACACTACCTAGTAGAAATTATTGATTCTGAAGAACTCACACAATTTCAAACATTGTTGATGATATGGAAGACTGAAAAACACTGCTTCCGGGCAAAGCAGTGTTAATACTCTGACAAACTGCCCTTCTTATCAAGTCTCTAGACCACTGCTCCTTGCAGCTGTAGACTGAAAACCACATGAGAAAGATTCTAAAACGTAGGTTTCTCTCACCAAGCCAAATTATTAGATTTGCGGTTGACCTTGACAACTTTCATATCTTCAGTTAAAATATAAGGTTCCTCTGCTCACTGATCTGAGGTCCCTTCTAGCTTTCAGGCCACATGATTTCATTTCTAAATACTTGAAACCTTGCAAACTGAAAATAAGCACCCAAATCCTCAATTAATAAATGTCATTTCATAAGGGACCAATATAAAATATATATAGTTGACCTCTTTTCATTATGGCTCTAGATGATTTATTAAAGTAAATGCAACTGAGTATAATCATTTTAGAACAATAAAATGATTACCTTTCAGAATATTTCAAAAAAAAATACCAAAACCAGAATAAATGGAACACTGCTGGCCAAACAGCTGGTGATTAAGCTATTCCTATGAGGGTCATTTATGTTAAATAGAAAAAACCAAAGAGTAATAATGACCAGACAGCAGCAATTTTGCAAGGCATAGAGAGGAAGGAAGTCTGGGATAGTTTCCAGATGAATTATGAGGAAGTTATTTGTATTTACAGAGATATTATTTATGTCCTATTTAAAATATACAAGAAACTGAAGAAAATCAAGCAAAAAATCTTACACTTCCTCAGCTATCTGTGCTAACTTTGGAAGGGCTACGTAAAATTATTCTGAACAAAGAATACTCAAAAATGCAAGCAATTTCACCAAGACCATTAACTGATTAATTCAGTTAAATCCAAGAGATGAGAGCACCAACTAATAAATAATAAAGACTTAATATACTAAAAGGAAAATTAGATTCTTCCCCTCAAGGAGATTACAATTTCTAAATAAATAAGGTAGGCAGGCTATAAGCACCCATAAGTTACAGCTCTCCCATGAACTAACTGCATGTGAAACTGAGGAGGCTAGTGAAGCTTTTCGTTGTTTCCATTTGTAAACTGAAGATATCTGTGCTGATCCAAGGGTTTTTTCTGCTGACAGCAAATACATGGCACTTTTTTTTTCAATACCAGTTCTCTGGCATCAACTAGGTGTCCTACAATTTAATCCACAGATTTAAGAGCTCAGTACCACAACAGTCCCCCATTTAAAGACACCAGTCATAAATCCCTAGTCCCTAGGCTACTTGCACTCCTGTCTGTCTTGATTACGAATCTGGGAGTTCCCACAACGCCTTCTCCTCTGGTTTGATAATTTGATGGAATGACTGAAAATCTCACTAATAAATATGTTACTTATGTTTATCAGTTTAAGGGGTATGAACCCGGAACACCAAATGGAAGAGATTCATAGGGCAAGGAATGTGGGGTGGGCAACTGCAGCTCTTCAGTGCCTTCTCAGCACGCCTCTCTCCCAGAATCTGTCTATGTGGTCACCAACTCTAAGGCTCCTGAACACTATCATTTAGAAACATGGGCATGCCTGATAGAATCATTGGCCACTGGTGACTGAATTCAATCTCTTGCCCTCTTCTCCCCAAAGGTCTCTAATTGTTTAGGCTGAACAGAAAAATTTTTAATGATGTGGTTTAATTTTGTAAAATAACTGCTCTGCAAATAATTTAACTGTCAACACAACTAGCAAGACTTTAAAAATGCCTACTTTAAAATGTTTTATTTTCCTTATTAAAAATATTGGTTTTAAAAATGCTAATGATATTTCATGAATTTATTATTCCTTCTGGATCTTGACATAAATTACTTGTCTCATTTGGGGAATCCCTATAAGTGCAGACTCATAATTAAGATGGTAAATCCTGCTTTCTAGAGGTATTAGCCTATTTATTTCTGTCATCTATTGTGTTACATTAGTGTTATTATTTAATTAGTAATAACAGTTGTTCTTTGGTATGTGGCTACTATGCATCAGATGCTTTATTTGTATAACCTACCCCCCATTACCCTATGAGTAGGTGGAATCAGTTCATTTTAGTGAATGAGAAAATAGTCCTAAAGATGTTTAACAACTTGGTCATGGTCACATAATTAGTGAGAAATGACACCAGCTCTGCTGTATTCTCACAAGAATAGAAAAGTGGAAGGAGGGTTTGTGCCAACAAGCAGTGCAATGGGACTGACTGCTCATCACTTAACAGGTCTCAGATTGAGAAATAATCATTTTTCACATTCTAAGGAAGACACTAAAGTACAGAAACTAAAAGGTCACTAATGTTTTTTTTTTTTTAAATTACTAGGATTTACTAACTGAACTAATTGAAAATAGCAGATAACAGACAATATTTAAATTTGCTATGTGCAATCTGTATTGAATTTTGTGTTTATGATTAGGGAAAGTAGGAGTTATTTCACGGAAAATGATGGATCCCATGTTGAGAAGCAGGCTCCATGGTTACCAGGAAGCTATCTAGTGTTCCCCACCTACTCTGCTATGAAGCACCTTCTCAGCTGACTGGGAAACTGGGATATGAGCTCTGTTTCCTCTTTGTTGTAATAAAAGTATAGAGTCTATTCTAGTTTTCAGATTCCGTGGTTTTCTGAATAGGAAGATAGTGGTTTGTATTTCAAAGGGATTCACATGTTATTTGTGAAGAATTAAAAACACAAGTGATTATGTTACTTAGAGAATTATAAAACAAAATGTTCTATGGATAATCTACATATAGACAATAATTGGAAGTAAATTTGTTTGCAAGTTCATTCTCTATCAGTTACTGTTATTAATATGTATAGTCAATTTTTAATTACTTATGAATTATTAGACTAGTTTATCCCAAGCCCATTTCTTTTTCATCCCTGTGTCTTTCTTTTGGAACTGTGGATTACTAGTAAGTTCTCCCTCAGTAATGCTGAACAGAGTTGATATGGAGTCTGATTTTTCTAGTACTTCAAAGAAATATCATATCGATATCCACAGAAAGATTTGGAAGTAACTGAATTTGATTATTCTATCTTGTTCTAGAAATAAAAAAAAATGTGTTTTATATGCATGGACTAGGCCCAGGATACTAGGTATGGTATACTTTTTATGTACTCAAACAATAAATGTTCAAATATATGACAAATGTCACACAACTGCTGAGCACAAAAGCCTAGATCCTTTTAACTTTACAATCATGGGAACTAACTAGTCTTAAACTAAAAACAAGAATTTTTAGAAAATGACTTCTAACTAGGTAGAACAGAGAAGTTATAATTTACCTTTATACTTTCATACATTACTTATTAGTGATTTATAAACTGGGCAGCATCTAACCTATAATACAGAAAGGAGCTCCAATGAATCCCTTCAACAAACACAGTGAGTTTTATAGGAATGTTAGTGAAATCTTGTCATAATGGGATATGGCCATCTCCTGATTTCTCAGGTCAGATGTTACAAGTAAAACTAAGGCAGTCAGACTTCTACAAACTTTATTTTTAAGAACTCATTGTACAGGTTCAACATATTTTAGCTGGCAGAAGAATGAATCAGTAAATTTGAAGATAGACTGGACTGACAGAGATTTTCCAAAACTCAGAGATAAAAGAATGAAGAAAAACAAGCAGAACTCAGAGAAACATGGGACACCTTAAGCATACTATGATGGCTTATTTTATCTTTCAATTTGCCACACAATCTCCAGATAATCTGATTAAACATTCTGGGTGTGTCAGTGAAGGTGTTTCTAGTTGAAGTTAACATTTGGATCAGTATACTGAGTAAAGCAGATTGCCTTCTCCAATGTGAGTAGGTCTCATTCAATCTGCTGAAGGCCTGAATAAAAGAAAAGGCTAAGTGTTACAGTTTATATCTAGATGTTCCCTGAAAAAAACCTCAGGTCAGAAAGTACATGGAAATGTAGATGCTAAAAACCTGGCTCAAGTTTCAGTTGGGTACAAGGACTTCATTGGCAGTTAGACTCTAGGCCATGAGTGTTATGATCTGACAGAAAATTCGTCTCCATTTTCTTCCTGTCCTGAGACTTTGCAGGAGACTAAGATAAAGGCCAGTGGACTAATTAATCTAAAAGAGGAAATTTCAAAGCAGCCCAGCATTGGAAATGTGGCATGGATTCTGCTGGGGGCTTTTAGCTAAGTTTATAATGAAAATCAAGAGCAAAAACTCCATTTGCACATGTTCCTACTGGCTTAAACTACCAGTACATACATGACTGTCCCACTGAGTGGCTTGAACCACTGGTAGCTAGCTATTTCACATCAGATGATGGAATTAAAATCAGAGCCACCAGGCAGCAAGACATGAATTATAACCCTATTCTGAGTGTGTTAAAAGTTTTCAGTTTTGCCAAGAAGAATGTGTCCATAAAGATGGAACAGAGGAGAGTGTGGTTGCTGAAAAGGTTAGTATTAAAAAGAAGCCAAGTACAATAAAAACATGAATTGTGAGTAACTTGTTTTGTGAGTATTCTGCAAGATGAGCAAACATTTCTAATGAATGTTAACTTGATAAACAAGCAATGTCTTGCAATACGAGTACTACATGATGCCAAACATCCTATGATCACAACTGAGCCAAAGGTTCTTCTGTCTCTCCCTTACTGGAGGATTGTGGGTGATCTTCTCCCAACAGCAAGGGGTTATGGAGGAGATCTTGTGGGCAGAGGAGAAAAAGGCAGAGGAATCCCTTACTTCAAATCAGATTAGGGAGACATGGGAAACAGTGCAAAATTTTGTCGAAAAGAAACACCCAAATAAGGCTGTAGCAGTGTGAGCGATGAATCGGTTTAACAATAATGTAATTTCAAATTTCCACAAAATCTTCAAAAGGAAGCAAAAGCAAGTGTCATTGGATAGGTTCCTTGTTAAAGTTACACTAAAAGAAAGATTCCATTGAGCCAATAGATACTAGTCATCTCATTAGTGACAATGAAAGTTGTCCTACATAATAATCCTCCTCTCTTGTCTCCCTCAACCAGCCATGAAGGTTTTCCAAGGTAATTACAGGTTAATTTATTTTTCTTATTATTTGTATTACATTACAGTATTATAGTCATTTTATATGTATATTTTTGGATTGTAGAACCAATCGTCTTGAGTTTTACTTCTTACGGAGAAATTTGCTTAGATGTACAAGTGCTTTGGATTATAAGCATGTTTCCAGATAAAATTCTGCTCACAAACCAAGATTTTACTGTACTTCACTGTTTTGTTTTTGTTTTTGTTTTTTGTCTTTTTGAGACAGGGTCTCACTATGCAGTTCAGGCTGGCCTTGAACTCACTTATGTAGCCCCAGGCTGGCCTCGAACTCACAACAATACTCCTGCCTCAGCCTCCCAAGTGCTGGGATTACAGGCATGCGCCACCACGCCTGGCTTTACTGTACTTCAGAACAGGATGACAGAAAAGATGGCTTGAGGGCATCAAAGGACTGAGCAGGACCTCACACTTCCCAGGTCCAGAATTGCAAAAGTGAAAGGGTTTGCTTTGAGAAGAGAGCCCCAGAGAACTGCCACCTAGAAAATTGGTTCCTAGGGAATTGATTCCATGGGATTCAGTTCATAGTACTCAACAATTCAGCCACACAGAGATCTCTGCAGCTGTAATCCAAGTGGGCCTGGCTACTGCTTGACCTGGTGGCAAACCCTGGCACCACCAAACAGTGCTGGCTTTGCAGGCATGCAAAATGCAAGAGTTGTGGGGTCAGGTCAGCTTCCAGGAGATTTTAGAAGAAGGCCTGGAGGTCAGCGATTGTGTCCCTGAGAGAGCTGTATGTGAAAATGTAAGAGTGAAGCCAAAAGTGCAATGACAATCCCAGGAAGTTACAGGAGCCAGGAACGTGGAATGTCTGAGGAAAGCTGCAAGGAGTGAACAAAGCCAGCCCAAGGGAGAAGCCACAGGGGTACAACCATAGGCAGTGCCACAGTGCAGGGCCAACCAAGCCCTTTGGATTCCCATCTCACTACAATTTTTTCAGGGTACTGGAAATGGAACCATAGGATTTAATGTTTGCCCTGATGCATTTCAGTCCTGCTTTGGTCCCATTGGTTTCTATTCCCCTATTTCTCTCTGTGCCTTTGCATGCTGGCAGTGTTTAACTTCCATTTTGATCTTTACAGGTCCTCAGAGCTAAGAGTTTGCCTTCAAACTCAGAGGAGACTTTAGGTTTGGACTTTTCAGCAATGCTAGAACTGCTAGGACTGTGGTAATTCTTATGAGATGGACTAAATGTATTTAGCATAAAGAGACACATGTGAGTCCTTTGGGGGCCAGGGGTAGAACATTATGGTTTATATCAGGATGTGCCACCAAAGCCTCATGCACTAAAAGGTGGGACCTCTGGAAAGTGATTAACTGATGGGGGCTTATAGCTGGTTTTCTCTTAGGAGGTAGGGTCTAGTCAGAAGATGCAGGTCACTGGGAGTCTCTGTGTCTGTCTGTCTTTCTGTCTGTCTCTCTCTCTGCTTCCTTCACACTATGATGTGAGCAGCTGCTTTCTGCCTATGCCCATCCATGCCATTTCTGCCCTAGAGCTGGCAAACTATGGACTGAAACCTTTACAAACTGTGAGCCAAAATAACCCTTCCTTTCTTTAAGTTACAGGTGTCTGTTATACTGCCTTAGCGATGAGAAAGTGACTAAGACACTAAGCAAGAATGAACTCTCTCCCTCAGCTTTACAAGCTGCTCTTCAAGCTAGGACATGGGTGTTCTGCCTTTGGATTCAGATTAGAAATTACACCACTGGCTTTCTTGGTTCTCAGGCCTTCACACTGCAGATACTGGGACTCACTGGCCTCTATAAATATGTGACACAATTCCACATAAACATATTTGTGTATCATATATGTGTGTATATGTGTATATATAATATGTATGTATATATGTATATGAAACACACACACACACACACACACACACACACACACACACACACACACACACATCCTATTGGTTCCCTTTCTCTGAACAGCCTGGACTAATACAACAACATATATGTAAGAGGGGGTAGGGGAGGGGTACCAGAAGCAGAGGACAGGAACAGAAAATATATTAAAGAAATAAGGATAAAAATTTCTCAGATTTGATGAAGAACATTTTACCTACACATCTAAGAAGCTCAACAAACACCAACTACCAAGTAGGATAAATGGGAGGAGAGCCACACCCAGATACATTATAATCAAAATGCTAAAGGACAAAAAAATTTTGAAAGCTTCAAGAAGAAAAACAACTTGTCACATGCAGGAAATCCTTAAAAAGGGTAATAAATGATTTTTGATTAGAAACAATGGAGATCAGAGGCACTAGGATGACATGTTCAAAGCACTGACAGGAGAAAACTGCCAACAAAGAACCTGGTTGAAAAAAACTACTAACCAGAAATCTCATCTCCAAAACACTGCATTTCAAAAATGAATGCAAAATAGATATTTCCATAAATAAAATCTTGAGAGAATTCAGCTGGAAGATCCAATTTATAAGAAATATTAAAGGAAGTTTTTATACTCCGCATAAGTAACACTACATAATAATGTGAATTCACATAAATTTTCTTGAAAGGGGTCACTAAAGCACAAAGGAGGCGGCTGGGAGCAAAGTTGTGTTGTAATACGGAAATGACAACTGATGGTAATTCAAATTTTCAGAAAGATATGACAAGACCCAGAAAAGATAAATAAGAAGTGTAATAAACTACAAATATATACTTGATCTCTTATTCTCTCAGTTTCTTTAAAAGATAAAATAAACTAATAATTTTAACAACATATTATTGGGTTTTAACATACATAGATGTAATATGTATATAATAATGCAAAAAGAATATAGAGCTATATGAAAGAAAATTTCTATACCTCAGTGAAATGTAGTTAACATAAATCTGAAGTAAATTCAGACAAATACATATATACACATATACATATATAGGTACATATTAGATACATACATATGTGTATAAATATATATTCAGACGTACACACATATATGTGTATATACATACACATGTGCATAGACAGCGAACAAGAGAGAGAGGAAGAGGCCACCAAAAAAAATGTACACACATTTCAGGAAAAGAAAAATAGTGTGATGTCTTTTCAACAGATGGTGTTACCGTTGTACAGGGACCCTAGAGGACGTTGATATATCACAGAAAACCCACTACACTGCCGGCCCATAAGAAAAAATTCAAAATGTACATGCAGCAATCTTAATGACCAAGATTACCCAAGCAGATCACCACACTAATAAATGTTTGGAAGCTAATGGCTACCACTTTGAGCACCTCTTGTAATTGTAGAGGCCAAAGGTAACTTGTATTAATCTCATGATGTCTCAATAAATTTAGTTTTAAAATATTTACACAAGTTTTTCTTTTTCTGAAGTGTCTACACATTTTTGTTGGAATGAATGAATATCAATATCTATATAGATAGATATAGATATGTATCCCTATGACAACCACAAGGAATATAACTCAAAAACTTGTGAAAAAAAAAAAAACTAAACAAATTAAAATGTTACACTAGAAAATATTCCCTTAAAACAAAACAATGAGGAAAACGAAAGACATGAAAAATATAGGAGACAAAAACCAAAGCAATAGATATAAATCCAACAAATCAAGAACTACATTAAATGTTAATGGTTAAACAATCAAAACCTAGAGATTGTCCGACTTTATTAAAAAAACAAGATCTTAACTATATGCTGTCCGTAGGGGGACACATTTTAGAGTTAAAGATACAAACAGGTTGAAAGTGAAAAATGCATAATGATATAGCATGCAGAAGAGAGTTGAAATGGTGTATTAAAAATAGACAAATTAAGTGTGATGACAAAAAGTATTACATAAAAATTTTAAAAATCTGAATAAAGTATGGACATCGTGTCTATCAATGATTAATAAGCAGCAACCAAAAATCAGTTACTAAAGATAAAGGACATTTTATAGTAATAAAAGGGCCAATCCACCCAAAAGACATAAGAATTACAAACATATGTGCACCTACTGAGGAAGCCTTCAAAGTATACCAAAAATGAAGCAAAGAAGTAAGAAAATTTGGATGAACACAGTAAAAGGTAGAGGACCAAATGCAGAACAACTTAAAAACCTATTTTTTTTTAAGTATGAATGTTTAACTCCAATTTCAAGCTTTATCTGATCAATGTTTCCTGATCTTGAGTTATACAAGTTGCTAAGGAGTAATAGTTACCTACTTTAAGAATAAACTGCAGGAAGATAAGTGCGGTGGTACATGCCTATAATCTCAGCACTCAAAACACTGAGGTATGAGGATCATAGTCAGTTTAAGGCCAGTCTGGGCTACATAGTGAATTCAAGTTCAGCTATAAATACATAGTGAGAATCTGTCTCAAAAAACAAACAAACAAAAAGAATAAATTGCAGGAACAAAGTTTAAAATTTGTTATGTGAATATGATTCTCTATGGTTTTTAAAATTCTGGTGTTAGAAAATAGAAATAACTACAAATATTAAAGTATTATTTTACTGTCCTTTCCAAGAAAAGCAGCAAATTGAGTTTGGAACATTAAAGTACCACTATCAATTCTAATTTGTGTTAATACTAAATATTAAAAGGTTCAAATGCATTACAAATTGTACACATATACATGAGTGGAAAAAAGAGATACTATTTTTCCAATTATTTTCTAAAATGTTATTTACAATTACAAAGTTTATACAAAAACTCAATGAGTATATCACAGGAAAATTGTACCTCAAAGTATATTGTATCTCAATATATAAATATTATTAAACTTTTTTTTTTCAGTGCTACAGGTTGAACTCAGGGCCTACTGCATGCTAGACAAGTGCTCTATCACTAAGCTACATCCTCAACCTCTTCTTTTCAACGTCTTGCAGTTAAAAAGAAATTTGGTCAACAAGTTCTCTAAATTTTATTTACTATCTTATACTCATTTGAATTCTAACTTTGGACTAGCCAATCCCAAACCCTTGATTGTCTATCTACATAAATTGCCTCTCCATTACCAAGAAGTAAGGTTTCTAGGAGGAAATTTTCACAATTCTGTGTTTCTTCTGTGTAATGAAAAACACTTCTGCTTTTACTTCCTTTGCCACTAACTCTGAACTTGCGCAAATTACTTCAACAATTTGATGAATACACTATAAAAGGGCTGTGGTTATTATTCAACAATGTGTATAGTTAGATTCTCAGGCATCAGAACTTATTGAAAGTTTCTAAAGAAAGCAGTAATATCACTAATTCTGTAAATTAAGCTAGGTATGGTGATGCATGCCTGTAAATCCATTACTCTGGGAGGCTAAGGCAGGAGGATCACCAAGTTGGAACCCAGTCTGAGCAACTTAGCAAGACCCTATCTCAAAACTTAAACAAGAGGAGAGAAAGAGGAGGAAAAGAATGTATAGCTCATTGTGGAGGCCCTGAGTTTTGTCTCCAGTACCAGTAAAAGAAAACATATATATTAGGAAGCATTGCTGGAAATAGGTGGGATGGTTTAGAGATGCAGAATCTTGGAGACCGGTGAAACAAGATTCTATTGCAAAAGGCCTAGTGAGAGAGGATATGGACCTTAATTAAAGCAGGGACACCCGAGATGGAAATGGGCTGGTTTTCAGAGAAATAATTGACACAGGTCATACCCTCACAATTTTTCTATTACCATTACTAGAGTATGAATGATCACTGCTAGAATAATTTACAAAAATCACTGCTAGAATAATTTACAAAAATGGACAAAATCTAGACTGATATTATCAAGGAAACAAAATTATTTTACTCTGTAGAGGTTTTATTTCACTAAAATCAAAGTTCTCTTGATGGCCTACTTTTCATATAACCCTGCCCCCAAGCCCCAACACTTTAAAAAATAACACAAACAATTCTCAAATTTAGGTAAAATCCAATGTCAGAGATTATACCATGCAAGCAGTAAAATTTATATTTTGTTTTTAAAAAGTATCTTTAGGGTCAGTCAAATTAAAAGAGTTTCACACCTCTCACTTCTACTTGGATTTTTCTGTCTCACTAACGAAAAATAATATATCCAAATAGTATCTACTCCAAAGATGGGGAAAAAACGGAAACACAACAAATCTTTTTGTCTGAAATCATTACCTTTTAAGTAGTATCATATTCTATTTGAGGCAAAAACATGAAAGATTATCAGCCACCTTCACGATCACTAAGCAAGGGTTCTTCCCTATCTCTAGGGCTTTGGTTTTAAAGGTACATAATTCACAATAACTGCCTCACATATTCTAGAACATAGTCTTCAACTATGTCTAATGCACCATACAAAGTAAGTCCCCTATGTAGGCTTTATTTCTTTTTTTCATGAAAGCATCTAGATGTATCTATCATGTTATTTTGATTTAAAATTAAAGAAAATTTTCTAATAAATATTCATTTCCCATAAAATATTATCTATACATCCAAATAAACATTCCTAATCCCCATCAATATGTGCCCTAAAGTCATAGCTACAAACACCAAGTAATATTCCAAAATTCAGAAAACAAATGTAGTACAGAACGATATTTTATTACCTAACTTTATCTACAGTTTAAGTATCAAAAAGAAGATATATCCAATGAGATAAATAATATAAAAGGAACAAACTCTTCAAGTTTCAGTTTGAATCATTGCCTTTTCTTTCTTGTTAAAAACAGAAATTACAACTTTCAAACTACATGATGCAAATTATGATTTATAGACTTACCTGATTATTATTGTACATTCTTCAGTAATGTTAGCATTTTATATAAGGACTTACAACCTAGCCTACACTAACAGAACTCTTGCAATATCTCAAATGTTTTATCTTTACAAATGTTATAAAAAAAAAAATTTTTTTTTTTTTTTTGTTTTTTCTGGTACTGGGAGTCAAACTCACGACCTTGCGCTTGCCAGGCAGGTGCTGTGCTGCTGAGCTAAATTTCCAGCCCCAAATGCTATAAAAATTAAAGAACCACTTGAACAGTAAGGGGAAAGTATTCCCACATTTCAAAACACCTTTGTCTAAGTTTCTGTCTAGAACAGAAATGAGTTGTGCCACTCATTTCCATCCTAGCTGCAGTTTTTAAAAATTCCATCCATGGTCCCAGATGCCAATCCTACATACCATGAGGCACAGCCATAACATACCGTTGGCCATGACTTACTGGACTACAGTGAAATACCTGGCCAAAGCTGGACACATCATATTCTTGCTTCTGGGAGATGGGAATTCAGACTCAGAGGCCAAGACAGAAATTAGCTAGAGAGGGCTCATCAGGAGGTCCCGTCAATTCAGGGACTTAGGATGTTTGGAGGCAGCAATAACACACTACCTACAGCTGGGTAAGTGGGAAATTTGAAAATGACTCGGAGAGGAGCAATTCCTAGAGGTAGGAAAAGCAACTTCCTGATTATTTTCTGCAATTCACTTCAGGAGATATTTGATTAATTTAATAATAAAACCTCATTGTGCTTATGTTTTGCTGACTAGTTTTCTATTCCTTAAGACAATGCCTAATTATAGAGTATATCATATGAATATGTGTATTAGGTCATCAATGTGGCTGCTAAAATAGAAAAATCCAAAATAAAAGTGAAGTTTATTTCTCTCATATAAAAGGCTGGGTAAACGGTTCCAGAGCTTTCCATCTCACTGTCCAAGTAACTCAGTTCTCACAATTTTACCTGCATTCTAGCCACAAAGAAAAGACAAAAGTGGGCTGCAATGAGAACAAAACTCTTCTCCTCTTAGGAGTAGACACAGAAGATGCAGCTGTTTTGTTCATACCACATTGGTCAAGACTTAATCCTGCACCCACACTTGGCTGCAAAGATGGAAATGTAGGCTTTTCCTAGATAGCAAGTGCCTACTTAAAAAAAATCAATTACTATACTAGAAGTGAACAGATATTGAAAGCCTACTTAGAATATATTAAATATTCTATGCTGGGTGTGCCGACACATGCTGTAATCCCAGCACTCAGGAGGCTGAGCCAGGAGGATCACTGTGAGTTCAAGGCCAGCCTGGGCGACATAGTGAATTCAAGGTCAGCCTGAACTACACAGCAAGACTCTGTCTCAAAAAAACAAAAAAACAAACAAACAAAAAAAAAACCGACATATTCTAACACTGGTACTTGTACCTCTCCAGAATGCTGTAGACATTATCAGTGAATGGTCTTAAAAGAAATTAGAAGACATTCTTCAACCCTTAGCAGAGGGGGATTAAATGAGGAAAAGACAAACGAACCCCTCATTATGGACTACAAGACATAGATAAATAAAAACTATTTTTAGCATTTCTGTATGGTATCTTACTCCTTCCCCCATCTGTTTGCCCATTTAAAAAGAAAAACATTAAAATTTACCTGGCATGTGTGTCATATTTGCACTGGACAAGACAGAAGGCAAAACCAAAAAAAAAAAAAAAAATCCAGAACACAAAACATGTTGTGGGTGTCCACAAATAAGAGATCACTTAATTTTGCTGGCTGATTTACTAACTCATCTAACAAAATTTTGAAGTTTTATATTTTGAACAGCTTAGAAGCCCTCAAAATCTCTTACAAAAGGTCATCTCCTTTTATTCATCACTGCTAAAGTATTCACATTCCAAAAGTCTTAGAAAACACTTGGTTAATTTTTAACCCCAACCCACAAAGACTATGTAAAGTTACTCATACTTAAAATTTTATCCATTTTTCTCTCTGAAATTATATTATCTCACATGAAATTAATTTAGTGGCATTGTAAAACTTTATCAATGAGGAAAATCTCTGTAAACAAGATATATGGTAATTATGCAGTAAAAGTACATTAGGAAAAGGCCAAAACGGCATTAAGAAAAAAGTCATTTAATACATAGGATTTTAAATTGTCCAGTGATAATGTCTGAACACTTCTGCAGTAAATACCACTAAAAATGGAAATCATGAGGCCCAAATTATTATATTCCTATCATCTACTTATGAGGCCAAAAGAGAAGCTCAAAATAAGAAGTTCAGTGTATAAGCTTATTCTATTGACAGCTTAGACTGAGAACTGTTTCCTAGAATTCTCTTCCTTGTATGGTACACTAAGTTAGAGATGTCCAAACCCTTAAAAGGTCCTTAGGATCACAAAGGGTGAAGACAAATGCAAAGGTGCCTGGCAGTTTCCAGCTCATCTTCACTTTCCTCTTGGCCCCTCTGAGTCCAGTCCTTTCTCTTGACCTGACCAACAGGAGCCCAAGATCCCAACAACAGATACTTGGCTGTGGGACGTAGACCCACACAGGCAAGTTCCCACAAACCTCTCCACAGCCTCTTCGCATCCCCACTTTGGTGACGTACATATTTGGCTTCTTAAAGTTTTCTCAGTTACCCTTGTGATTTTGGAGGGTTTACATTAATGACTATTACTTCTGAAATTTCCTTTTCCATATAATCCCATCTCCAGTCCCTCCCACAACTGTGTGCACTCTGATCATGGTACTAAAAGCCTTCACTCATAACACTGCAGTTCAGGAATTAATTTGGAATCCGGCAGCATCGATAGAATGGGTCTAATCACTGAAAGTCATTTTCCTGTTACTACTAAGCCAAATTTTTCCAAAGAAAACCAAGTTCATTTCATCCATTTAGTTCTTCTGTATGTGAGAAATGTCTTCTGCTTTCCTTCTAGTGGGTAATTCCTAAAAATCTGCTCCATTACTTTTATTTTTAATCATTTCCCTATATATGGCATACAAAAATGCATATTAAGTAATCTAACTTAAAAAGTATTAAGTCTAAATTGTTTCCAGGGCCAGGGACATAGCTCAGCGGCACAAGCGCCTGATTGGCAAGTGTAAGGTCATGAGTTCAATTCCTGATACCAAAATAAAAAAAAAAGAAATGATAAATTGTTTCCAACAAGAATAATGTGTTAATATTTCAGTTTTTAAGTGTCATTTTAACTAATTTGTCATTTGAAGACTTGTTAAAAGACAAACTAAAAATTCATAATTTTAAAGAAGTCGTCTCTGAAATTAACCTACGAATTCTAATTATACAATCATAAAAATGAGAAATATGAAATGGTCATTAGAATATTTTCCCCCACAAAAGAGAAATGAATAAATATATACTAAGCACCGAAATTCTGAACTAGACACAGTAGGACTGAATCACTGATTTTTCTTTTTCTAAGTCACCATTTCTAAGGAATCCTCAGGTTCTATCCGGAACTTAACAACCAAAACAGCCCAGCACATTTTCATACAGCTTTCATAAACTATCAACTGTTTCTTTCATGACTGTCACATTAGATATCCTCTAGTTAGTCTGTCACATTCAAGGGCATAAAAACAACTCAAAATTGAAAAGACATTCTGTCATGAGTAAGAACCATAATTAAGTGCCAGAATTAGATACGAATCTCTAAAGCACTACTTGTGACTAAGAAAAATTATTATATATGAAAATCCTACCTATAAAGAGCTAGACTATATAATGAGGTGGGGGAGGGAATGAGTGGGGTATATTTATACTAACAAATGAACTCATTTTTCAAAAGAGTTAGCTTCATACTTTATTTGAAAGAAACATTCATTCCTAAGATATATTTTAAATCATTCCATCTAGAAAACCTCTGGGAATAAACCATTTTACAAGATGGTGCTATTCTATAAAAGCATGTATGAGAATAAATGTAAAAGCCAGCATTTGAGCTTACTAAAGGCCCACTACTGGATCCCTACCCACAAAACGGTACAGAATTTATACTTGGGGTGGGAAGGATTTCTTCAGCTCCCTACATGAATTCCCAGCTCAAGAAAGGTACGTATAACTAATAAAATGACTCAGTAAAACACTACTGGGAAGGAAAGAAGCAGTACTTTATGCCATGTGGCTTCCTATAGAATCCTTTAGTTTACTATAGAGGGTACACTTAGTTTGCATTTACTCTGAAGGAAAATTTTTCTTAAAATATCAACACACTCTGAAAAGAATCTAAAACATTCTGAATTAATTAACTTAAGGTCAAAAAAAATTTTTAACTTAAATCAGTCTCATATCCCATTCATTTGCTGATTATAATTACAGCTATAACTATTTTTTTCCAAGATGGAAAACTGTAAATTGAATTCAAATGTACCATACTCTGAAATTAGAATAAGATTTTCCTCTAAACTTAATGTTTAAAATTTTAAATCTAGAGGAATAAAATTATTTAACCAGCTAGGTTGGTTAAAGATACTAACTATGTTTTTAAAATCTGAGCTCATTTGAATTACCACTTACAATAATCCATACCCCATTACACAGTACTGGGGATTGAATCCAGTGCCTTCACATGGAGCTACATTCCCATCCCTTTTTATTTTTTATTTCAAGACAAGGTCTTGCCAAGTCACTAAATTGCCCAGGCTGGGCTCAAACTTATGATCCTCCTGTCCCAGCCTCCCAGAGTGCTGAGATTGCAGCTGTGTACCACTATTCCTGGCTTTTTTTTTTTTTTTTTTTTTTTTTTTTTGAGACAGGAACTCACTAAATTGCTGAATTGCTCAAAAGGGGCTCAAACCTGAAATCCTCTTGCCTCACCCTTCTGAGTAACTGGGATTATAGGTATGCACTACCCCACCTAGCACTTGCAATAATTTCTAAATGTTTTCTAAAATCTTAATAATGGTTCACACATAAAGCTGACATTTCAGGTGTAAAGTACTGTGAAAGATAAAAATTATTTTCCTTCTATATTAATCACAGTTTTTCCTTGCCCACTCTTGTAATTCCCTAAATAGTTAATAGAGCCCATTCTCCTTAAAATTGTCTTTTGCTGGTCTATCTCTACAGCTATTATGTTATTATTGAAAGTGTACAAACAGGACGGCCAGCATCCCCCAAAGAAGTGAACCTGCAGTGGTGAGCTGTTGGAAGTTTCAACCTCTAAACTAGGGATGTAACTCAGTCTAGTGAAGTGCTGGCCTAGCATCCACAAGGCCCTGGGTTAGGGTGAGAATAAGATCTTCCTCTAAACTGGCCTCATCATGGAAAAAGACCAAAAAAAAGTCCCAATTTCTTTCCTGAGACTGCTCAGCATATGTTGACTTCTTCACTATGGCGGCCCACAAACTCAAGCTCGCAAGAGCATGCATGACATTGTCAGAGGACAACCTATGACAACACTCTGATCCCTCAGCTGCAACTCAGCAATTACGAGTCAACTCAGAATTTTCCTCTGTAAAACACTACCTGACACTTGCCCACACTGACACCCTTACGCCACTTCTCTCCCCACGCAGCTTCCAGAGGCTTCCTGCAGATCCTATCTCTATTGGTACCACACTGCATTACCCAAGGAAGCCGAAGTCTTCTGCAAGTGTGGAAAGCTCCCTGGGCTGCCTCCTGTGGGAGGCTGTCAAGAACAACGAGTAAGAAAAATACATACATCAGAGATGCTTTGTGGCTTCACTAGTGACTTCATTACTTGAAGGAATTTTTAAACTACTGATTAGCTTTCACATACAAGTCCTTGAGATGTACTTTAAAAGTGCTCACCATCAAAACTGAATTTTAAACATTATAAACGAAGAATCCATAAGGTTTCCTTATATGGACTTTAGAAACACTTATGATATTATCCCAAAGGATCTTTTTAGTGTTCACTGGACCTCATCACTCTTCAGACTCCCAGAGATTTGGGTTTATACTCAAAGATGATTCAGAAATGAAAATGGAATGCAGTTTTTTCATGCAGAAAGAATTTCTACTTCTAATAATGTTGACTAAGTAATTCAGACAAATCCTTTCACTGCAAACAAGTAGAAACCTGAACAAAAACAAGATGGCCAGAAATGAAGAAAAAGCTATCATTACAGTATTTACAAATAAATCACATAGAAAATCCAAAATAACTTACAAATAAACTAGTAGAAAAAAATGAATTTATCAAAACTGAGGGATACAAAAGGTAATATTTAAACATTAATAGTATTTCTGTATGCCAGCTATAAAATTTAAAAATAAAATTTTAATACTACTCTAAACCATCAAAGATATAAAATTCTTAGAAAGCTGGGCGTGGTGGCGCACACCTGTAATCCCAGCACTCAGGAGGCTGAGGCAGGAGAATCGTTGCGAGTTCGAGACCAGCCTGGGCTACAAAGTGAGCTCAAGGCCAGCCTGAGCTGCATACTGAGACCCTGTTTCAAAAAGACAAAAAAAAAATTCTTAGAAATAAGAAAATTAGAAATCTCTATGTAGAAAGCAAGTTTTTTTTTAAAAAACAGTATTTCTAGAAATTAAAAGGAAACTAAAAAGAGAAGGGGTATTCCATGTTAAGACTTAATACTGTAAAGATGTCAATTACATCCAAGTGATCTATAGACTCTATACAATCCCAATCGATCCTAACAAGATTCTTAAAGTAAATTTAAAAGCTGATTTGAAAATGTATACATTAAGTCAAACAGTCAAGCCAAACAAGACACACTTGAAAAAGAACAGAAAAACTTCTCTCTAGATTATCAGGATACACAGTGTTATAAAGCTCAGTCATGAACCACTACACTGGAAAAGTAGATAAAAGAACAGAAAGTTCAAAAACAGATCATACATGAAATGGATGCTTTCTAGACAACAAAGTTGGCACTGAAGATCAGATCTTTTGAATAAATAATATTAGCACTTGGATATCCATAAGGGAAAACAAAATTAAACAACCTCCAACTCACATAATACATAAATATTAATTTTAGATGGATTATAGACCCAAATATAAAAGTTAATAAAAAATGAAGCTCCTAAAAAATAATACTGAAGAACAGCTCTATGTAGAGACAGCAAGTACAACCATAATCGAAAATACAGATAAACTGGAATATATTAAAATTAAGAGCTACTATTTGTCAAAAAGTGAACAGATAAGCTACCAAGTAGATATTATACACACTGACATTTTTTAAATGGTGTACATATGTTAATAATGAAAAGCAGACCAGTTTTTAGCCAATCATTCTATTGATTTTAAATTCTGCATAAAAAATGTGTTCTGCTACTGTCTGAACCTGAAGTGGACCTTACCACATCACGTGCACTCTTTGGTATACCACTGCAGTTTCCCAATGTTTATATCTTCACCTGGGTCAAGTGACATTAATGTTGCATTTGCTGGTGTCTTATATATACATTATTGTCATGCTTTACTATAAACAAGTTTAAAAAGTCAATGAGTGATGGATTTGCAAAATGTTTTAAAGAGAGAAAAAATGAATTTTTTAAATATATTAGCATCTTTCAAATAAGTACAATTTAAACAAGTTAAGAAAAAAGCTAAGATATAGCAATAGGCTTTTCACAAGAGAAATACAATTGTTTTAAAACTTATGAAAAGCTGTCTAAGTTCACCAGTAATCATTATCAGTCAGTGTAGGATTGATAAAGTAAATGATGTCACAAAATGCTATTAATACAAAGTGTTGTATATATTGATGTAGAAGAATGAGTATAATATCTTAAGGAAAAAAAATCACGCTACATAGATGGTACATTCTGTCAATGAACAAAAATCTTCCACAAAACTAAGTTATGGCCAAGCTATTCCACATTTCACTTGTTTATGAAATTCACTAATAGCCAGCTACTATTTAAAAGGAAAATTTCAAAAGCTGGCATTAACCTACATGATGACACTGTTTTATGTTCAATATTAATTGTCTTACAAGACACCAGAATAACATCATTGTAATGAAACCCACAATATTTCATCTTTTTCCTAACTATACTTAAATTCTTCTCCCCAAACCAACAGTTAGCATTTCAGGTATCTCAAACTGCCTTGTCCTAGATTGCCTGTGTAAAATTGATGTAGACAGGATGTTTTTATGATCATGCAAAATGAAACTGCAATCTTTGCCAATTAGCTTCTTGTATAAACATTGTTTCCCAAACATAAACCCATCAATTTCCAAGCACATACTGACCTGGGTATATTCTTTTATATATGGAACACTGACATGTGCTCAAGATTATTTGTCTAAGAAATTTGGTTGCAGAATTATATAATTCTATGTATACAAAACTAAATTTAAATAAACAAACATGTCTTTATAAATATTTTTATATTTATAAATAATTTTGTTCATCTCTGAAAAATGGGATCTCCGGTGATTCTGCTTTTACCTACCCTTAAGTGTCCAAATTTCCTACACTAAGCTTGTATGGGGCAGGGGCCCCCTGTAGAAAACACTCTTTCCCCATCCCACTTCCCAAACCACATGGCATCTGCACCATCTACCAACAAGGCTACTGCAGCCTCCTGCCCCCCATCCTCTTCCAATCCCTAGGTTCACACCTCAGCTGCTTCTGAGGCTGCAAGTCCCCTCTTTTCTGACACTGCACCAGCCACCTTCCAGACCGACCCATACCAGCCATGCTGCAACTCAGCTGCAGGCTTCTTCTAATTCCCAAGGCTCCTCTGCTTCTAATTTACCACAGTACTCCATTTCTCTGCAGTAGGCCTGTGTCCTTCTGTTCTTATCATTTCCTTTCTCAATCCTTACTCTCCAACCAAGGGCAATTTACTAGTCTCTGGCCAAATAACCAAGGCTCTCAAATTTTAGCACACCCTAGTGACCAGGAAGGCTTGTTAAAACCCAGATTTCTGGGATTTCCCAGAATTTCAGGATTCATAGGTCTGAAGTGGGGCCCAAGAATTTACATTTCTAACAAGTTTCCAGGAGATGTTTGTGCTACTGCTTTGGAGAACAAATTCTGAAACCTACTCAGTAAACTTTCCTGCTTCATGACTCTACCAAGTAGTTCCCTTCACCTGATATACACCATAACCACAATCAAAATGCTTCCAAAATTAACTTCATACACTGTCCTCGTCCCACGGAGCTTTACAGGGATATCATCCCCTCTCTGCAACCCAAACTGCATGTGATATGATGGGATAAAGCAGCCCCCAGGCACTTTACTTGCAAGCTAGTGACAATTATAGTTGGTCTTACACCATTATGTATGCTCTACCCCCACTAGGCAAGGTTTTGAGGCCAGGGGACACAATGTTATTGCTCTTTAGGCATGGAAGTGGCTCAGAAAGTACTCTGCCAGTACTGAGAATGCAGCTCAAAACTTGCCTTATTATGCTGAACTAGGTTGAATTAAACTTTCAGAAGGACCTGGGGGTTTGCGCACTGGTAGAGCCACTTACCTAGCATGTTCAAGCCCCTGGGTTCAATCCCCAGCACCACACTTACTAGTGATATCAATGACAGGCAAAGTACACTAACACCCATAGCATAAAGCAACAGGAACCCAGCACACAACACAATCATTTACAAAGAGAGGAACAAGTTTCTTCAAAGACCATTGTCTTGAAAGTCAACCAAGACTGCCTGATGAAGGGAGAGAATACAATACTTTCTCTACTCTTTAAGGCCATTTGAGTGATATTATTTTGTACTATTGTACTATTTTCAGATTTACTCTTAGTGATCGCAAAGATCTGTGACATTATAGTGATTAATGACTTAAGACAGGCTTGAGAGAAATAAACGCTCAGATAGTGAAAAATGCATACATGACAAACTTTAACATTCTGTGGCATCAAAAAGAAAGCAACACAAATTGGTCCTGATACTTCATAAAACTGACTGGCATTATGTACTCATGCTATGGATTAGCAGCTTCCCTCTTACTCAATATACCCAAGAGAAATGGGAGCATCTGCCCACCAAAAGACTTGTACAAAAACATTCATAATTTTATTAATTTTTGTACAAAAACAAGAAACTACCTAGATAATCATTAATAGGAGAATGAATAAATTATGTTTTACCACACAAAAAAATAGAAACAAGAAAAAAAATTAGGAAACCTTTCCTCCACATTCCATTGCAAACCACACTCACTAAATGAGAAATAAATCCACGGGAGTTAATGGTTCATATAAATATTTCCATTTATTATACCCAATTTTATCTTCCCTGAGAAATTACATGTAGTCCTGAGTATCTCCTAAGTATCCAATTTGGAAATTTTAATTGTGGTGTCCTGTTAAGCCATAGCCTTCTAACATAATGAGCCTCCCTGAATCCCACTTGATAAATGATATAAACTTAGGCAAAGTTCTTAAATTTTCAACATAAGAAAATCTGTTTATTAAAAGGCTTCCTATCTCTTGTTATGAAAATGTGGAGCTTTCCCCTTTGTAGCTAAACTTTTTAACACTCCAGTTGTTTTTGTCTGGGTATCTACTATCTACTCATCATGCACTGGTAAAACTGAAAATAAATTCCCTGACACCACCACCTTGAAAGAAGAAATCCATGTAGTAATAATGCCAGGAAATAACTAAAGTTTTTCAAACCCTTCAGGCACAACTATAGAAACACATCCTAGACTACGATTACTGGAACATTCTGCAATCATGCCAACGTTTTATATCTGCGCCACCCAATAGAAACATGGTACATGAATTGTGGCTAGTGAAACTGAGGGAATGAATCTTTTACATAATTTGAGTTTAAATTTAATAGCTAATTAATTTATTTATATTTAAGTAACCACACATAGCTAGTAGCTATGTGTGGTTACTTTAATATAAATGTATTCCAGGTACATATGGAATACTTCTATGTACCATATAACAGTGCAGTTCTGCACATTTGTCACAATACTTTCCATCGATAAGTATAGTTTTCTAGTTATACGGTTCTACCTGTTGTAAGCAGGCACAATAGTTCTTGAAGGGGGAATTTAAAAAAAAAAACTCAAACATACATGCAAGGGTTCAGACTTCTGGATTTCAGAAATGATAAAACATGAAAGAAAAATGTACCTCAGAACAGAGGAAATCCAGTAGTTGTATTTTATAGGCTTCTTGTCCTCGAAGATGAGCAGCTTGTGGAAAAGGACTCTTGACTACAGTAGGTCCATGCCTGCAGCAGTCAGCACAGAGAAGATAGTTAAGAAACATCTGCTTAATCAAGTATCAAAGTAAGTACTTCTCTCTCCCCCACTAGTAATCTAGGAACAAGGGGCTGGATCTGAATATTTGTATCCCCAGCCCCTACAGAGTGCTTAGAACACAATATGCACTAAATATTTGGGTTTTAATTGGCATGCAATGATGAGAGTAGAAAGAATGGTGTAGCTAAAAAATCTTCTTCTCCTTTTTTATTTTACTGGTACTGGGGATTGAACCTAGAGCCTTCAAACTGATCTACAGTCTCAGCTACTTTTTTTTCTTTTTTCCTTTTTTTTTTTTTTTTTTTTTTTTTTGGTACCAGGAATCAAACTTAGGACCTTGCGCTTGCCAGGCAGGCGCTTGTACCACTGAGCTACATCCCCAGCCCATCAGCTCTTCTTTGATTTTAAGACAGGCAAGACTTGAACTTGTGAGCCTCCTTTCTCAGCCTCCAAGAGTCCTAGAATTACATGCACATGCCACCACACCCAGTTAAAAAGAAAAGAATACAGATGCAACAGAACTTGCTGACCAAATGTGGAATTCAAGGGAAAATTCAAGTAATATGAACGGAAAAAGGAAAGCCTGGAGAAGGGGCCAAATTTGGGGAATAATGCTAAATTTAAGAGAATGGCATGTGGCACCTACTGCTTAGAAAATAATATACCAGATATTTTAAGAACTACAAAGATGCAACTTGCCCTCAAGAAGTTACAGTACAGTAAAAGATATGTTATGCATATAAAAGTGCTATAAGAGTGAGAAAGACTATTACCAGAAGCTCAGGGTTAGGGTTACAATAATAAAGCATTCCAGCCCAGACAGAGGAAGATGGCCAAGGGCAGATTGTTAAAGAAAACAAAGATACTGCTAGGGAAGGACGCCAGAAACCAAGTGGGAAGACAAGGCATGTGTGACAAAAAGGAAAGGAATTTGAGGGAGATCTAGACTACCAAATGCCACAAAGCAGTACATATCTGCTGAAAAAAACTAGTTATTGTTACCATTCCCAGTCTGGCTCAGGGCCATCCACTGTCAAATCCTCTTGGGTTCCTCTAGGCTCTAATGAACTCTTCTCCTCAAATAGTCCTACTGTAGTAATAATACACACACCCACAGACAGAATCCACTCAGGACTTTGTAGACACAGCACAGTATCTTAGATATGGAATACATTCAACTGCGTCTAATATACTAAAATATTTTCTGGACTGAACTTAGAGATAATGACTGCTTATATTTCTAGGCCCAATCAATAAAAACTACATCTCAGCAAGATTGGATTGTGACATCTATTCAAGTGGCCAGACTTCTCTTCCATACAATCTGTTGGGCTAGGCCAACTGCAGATCGACATTGTGTATAAAAGCTCCTAGGAGGAAGTGCTTAGAGAAAAGGAAAACAGGTTAATTAAGTCCACATGAGAAGTGCTAAGATAAAGGAATATGGGAAGTGCTTCAAATGCCAAGAAGAGGTATGGATGGTGAGAAGGGGGGATCTCTAATTGGGGAAAAGCTACATAGAGATCTTAGTTGAATACTGATTTTCTTCAGGCACTCTGTATAACAGTTATCCATTGTTAGATTGTAAAAATGCATGTTATTCATGGAAAATGGACCTTTTGAAAAGTATAAAATCAATTACAATAGCCCATTGCCACTGTGTACTCAAGCCATACTGGCCTTCAGCAGGTCTCCTAACAGACCTGACATAACTGTTACCTACTCCCCCATCACCTCTGTAAAGAGACTGGATGATGCCAACAGAAGCAACATTTTTGGCTAACAGGTAACTGTCTCGGCCACTTTCATACTTTTGCTCCCTTAAATTGAGCTGTATGCTTAGCATTTGCTGTATGCAAATGCAAAAGCCAGTTGCATTTATTCTCCAAAACTGTCTTTCAATTCCTCTTGCAATAATCAGTACATGTTTTTCAATTAAATAGTATGCAAACGACTTAAAAGAGAGTTGCCCTTTCGCTGAAAATTATGTTGGATGCTTTGGCAAGATACAACAAAGGTGATGAGTCACTTTTAAAATGTGGCTGTCAAATTAGGTATGAGTTAGATAACATTAACAGACAAGAGAACTCTAAAAATCTATCATTCTGTGCTAGGTGGTTTCATGAGTTATCTAAATTATTGCTTCATGTTCATGAAATCCAAAGTGGACTCACTGCACAGAGAGGATCAATTATGGATATACTTCATATAATAAGGATGACACAAAGCTTCTGGCAGCTGAAAAATGCCTTGGATCTATATCAACTACAGGTGAAGAAATATATGCATTACAGCAAAACAGCTATACGTACATTCTTATTTAATTACATAGAACTTTACCAATTTTTTATATTAACATTCCAATTATTAACCCCACTCCATCGAGGGGGCTCCCACAAGAAATATCCTACATACTTCATACATATTCTTTCAAGTCTCCGAAGGGCCCACCTTCAAAGAAAAGCCTCAAAGTGCTAACTCCCTTTGCAAAATACCCTCCACTGGTGCTAGGCTGATACTGGATTTAAGCCCCAATCATTTTTAGAAAACAAATTTATTATGCACAATGGAAATTCTATTTCTGTTCTTTTGATCCTGATTCTCAAAAAGTTAAATAAAATGGGGGCTGGGGATGTAGCCCAGTGGTAGAACACTTGACTAGCATCTGCACTGATCCTCAGCCCTAAAAAAAAAAAATTACAATGACAACACATATATGAAATGGTAGGTTTTCCTAAAGGATCTGTGAAAAAGCTCAGCAAGGGAAGATAATATTTCTACCTTGATTGAGGAGAAATAAACCAAAATAAGTCAAAATATGTGAAAACGAACTAAAAAAAGGAAAGATACATATGGGTTCAGCTATCATAGACAAGTGCTAGACTGGTTCTAAAAATGAAAATGACACTTCAAACTCACTCTTAGCATTAATAATATATCAAATAATCACCCGGTCACATTTCATTATGTAAAAGAATCATTCATGAAACCCACAAGTACATATCTATCTTTTCCTTAAAGTGTCTTACAATCCAATAGTGAAAACTGGAATACATGAAAACTTTATGCAGAGATTAGGTCCATATGGGTGTTCAATAAATGTTTGTTGGTTTCATTTAGCATTAAACATCTCAAGATCCTATATAAGACAACAAGCAAGATGAGACAATTCAGACTCACATTTAGCAAATGAGCTATGCAAAAAAATTGACTATCAATGTTCAAAGAAAGTGCTCATTTCAGACTCAGGAAGTCATGTTTTACACAGGAGGCAGGATTTGAACTAGGTCTGGAAAAATGCATAAGCAAACTTTGTTTAAAAACACTTGAGGGTTATTATAAACAACTCTAAAGAAATGGATCAAGAAATTATATATAAGTAATACATGTACCTATTCTCCCAACTAATATAACTATTATGTATCAGAAGCATACACTAATAAAGACATAGCTATGCGGAATGATACATCATTTCAGAAGTGCTTACATGAATCCCATTTCATGAAATGGACAGCACAGCAAGCCAGTGAATTCACAACTCAGAATCATACACTTGAGATGAAAGACTGAAAAAATATGAGTACAGAAAACTCCAAAGGTTTCCTTTTTAATGTAAAACTAAGAAAGTTGGTTTTTAGGCTGTAAAACTTGAGAAGTTATTACAAGTTTTGTTACAAATTTGTTTCAGTGACAAAATGGAGCCCACTTCATTATATAGTCAACTACAACTTCCATGAAAATGTTACATTCATCATTTATTCATTTATTCTACAAATATTTACTTTATAAACCAGTACTCCACGCTAGTCCTACATCACATGTGAGAAAGAAATACTATAATGAACAAAACAGATCAGACCTATCCTCATGCAACTTAAAAGCATAAAAGATACAAAACAAAACGAAAAACAATTCAGTGGAGCAAAATACTTCAAATCTGGTGCCAAGCACTGTTCTGCCTTATTTGTGAGTTTATTTAATGCAGTATCACATTTAATCCTAACACAGATAAAAAGTTAACAGTCTCAGAGTCGTTACATATCTTTGTCCTGGTCACAGAGCTAGGAAGAAGTTTCAAGGCCTGAATCAAGCCAAGATGTTTTTCAACCCCTAGGTCTTAGAAAAAAAAATTTTAACAATTATGTTACTTTATGAGCCAATAGTTGTTTGTAAGCCCCACTGAATGTATTCAGAGTAGAATAATGAATTCAGGAAACCAAAAAGGTGAGAAACAGGTCTACCTACTGATAAAATTTGTACAAAGCAGGGACCAGGGGTGTCACTCAGTGGGAAAGCACTTCCCTAGCATGGATGAGCCCCTGGGTTCAATCCCAGGACCAACACCAAAAAAAAAAGGTAAAAAAGAGTGAATATAGCAAGCTTATGCCGAGGAGATGGCTTAGCGGCACAGTGCCTACCTGGCAAGCACAAGGTCCTGAGTTCAATTTCCGGCACAGAAAAAAACAAGCAAGCTTAAGACTAAATGCAGTGTTCAATGTGTAGAGTGAAGATGTATGTGTTAACACTACTTGCTCTCTAATAAACTCATGGGTGCCTCACCTCAAAACCGATAATGAGGCTGACCATTTTTATTAAAAGCTTTTGTTCAACTATCCAAGAGAACCAACTACAAAAACCTAAATACAGAGTGAACTCTGATATAGTAATCACTTATTCTATTAAAAGCTTATGTATTTACTAACTCATCCATCTAAAACAATTTTCCCTCAAGTCCCTGAGCCTAATTATAAATGCTAATTTTTCTTACTTTGCTACAGATTAAAATAAAAAAATCTTTAAGAGCACAGTCATCCTTAAAGTGCAAGAACTGAGCCATTTACCCTGGCCCCAAATTTGGGAAACTCCTTTCAGCCGTAACAAAAAGCACACAAGCAGTCTTGCAAAACGTTAAACTGGCAAATACAATGAGTATTACAAATAGATCTTCCCTCAAAGCCTTTTTTCATTGTGACTAAAACACTGTGGTTATCTCTGTTCCAACTTCCAATGTCCTCCATACCAGCCACTGAATTTTAATGCTTATTTTAACCAGGTAAAATATAAAGGAGGCTCAGTACTAGAGTACAAGTAGAGATACGATATAGGAATTGGCTTAACATAGTGTTTAATGTAAGATTATTCACTCATTCAACAAATATTTATTCAGCACCTACCGAGGCTGGAAATACAATGGTTAGCATTCTTCCACATCCCCATATATCCTATTTTTACCCCTGCCAGAAGCTGGGCAGATCACCCTTCAGGGTCCCGATCTATAAAATGGAGCTAATAACCCCTCTCATAGAGATGTAATAGATTAAATGTGGCAAACCAACCTTTAAAGTGTTCTGTGCTCAAATAAAATAACAGCTCAAAGACTTAAACGTTTTCAGAACAGCATGCTAAAAGGGGGGGAGGAGCCTACAAATGTAAAAATATATATAGTGAGCTAATGTTTACCCATGAATAGGAAGCAGCCTTAAACATCTGTATTCTTCAAGGTATCTGGCATACTGCCCTTGATTTAACAAGGGTTCAATAAATACATGTGATTTTTCTTTCTCTAATATATTAAGTTCTGTAGCTATTTTAATAATCTGACAAAGAAGAATGAATAAAAAGAACTAATATGTACTGCTGCCTACTGTGTACCAAGTACTGTTGGGCACTTCACCTACATTATTTCTTAATATTCACAGCCATATTATGAGGTACGAACTACTAATTAAAAAAGAAGTGATTTTCATTTTCCAAGAACTAGATCATAATAAATCTAAACTGAAAAAGATCAGCAACATATCTTACATTTGGCAGTATTTGCTTATTTCATGTTGCAAGAATTAACAGACTCTTGCAAACAGATATTACCAAAAAAAAAAAAAAAAAACTTTATTAACAGGAAAAGAAAATGCAGAAAAAAAAATACAAATGGCCAATAAATGAATTACCTAAATGTTCAATCTTACTAGCACGTCAAACAAAAATAAGAACATCTGACCAGACTGGCCAGCACAACGTACTGTAAACTGTTAACAGGCAAGGTGAATCAGCAGCGTTTCCTCCATACCCTTCCCAGGTGTGGCGCATTCCCATCACCTACCGTCAACCACAGTGACTCAAGGGAGGAACAGCAGAAGGCTGGCATTTAAGAAATCAAAGGTGTATATAAGAATTCACTTTAGAGAGTGGAGGGGAAGAGGATGTAAGAGGAATTAAAATATGTTATGTACACGTACCAACTCTTGATGAATGTAAGCATTATGTACTGCAAATATGTGCTAGTAAAAATCAAACTTAAAAGAAGGAATTCACTTTATAAGACATGATGTCTACAATAGAGAAATGGGAAATCACATGAGGTGTGGGGGCTCTGAAGTTCTACTTTAAAATGGCTGACAAAACACACATGCTTATTTTTCCTCTCACATTAAAACCCAATGAAGTAAGGGAAACAAATAGGAAAATAAACCCAGAGTAGCCCTGGGAATGAGAGGTGTTCCCAGCAGATACAGTGAGGAATCCAGGGAGCAAGTTAAAGTGGAGTAGACAGCAAAGCCCAACAGAGCCGAAGAACCTAAAAATATGTCAGCAATGACTAGAGGTACTCCCTCAAAAGATACATTTTTCAAGAAGAATCCTTGAAAGATAAGAAAATTAGAGGTAGTAGAAAGTGAGAAAGGAAAAGTCTGGTAGTAAGCTACATGGTTGAAGAGTTGCAAAATACCACTGCCAGCGCCCCTCCCCCTTCCTTTCAGGACTAATGCCGGAGTTTATCCAGTCCCGGCTCCCTCTAAAATGGTATATGTAAACAAAATGGTGAGGGCAGAGAACTGGGGTCAGAACTGGGGTGAGGAATGGGGAGTCTCACGACTCAGAAAAGCAACCCATACACTCTAAAAAAATTTTTTTTAAATCCCAGGCAAAGGAGAGAGCTCACATAAAATGAAGAGCAAGTATGAAACAAATTTCCAGGGAACCATTCATGCCAGAGCATAGTGTCTTGGGCAGACAGGGAAAACATGTAAGGCAAGGAGGCAGAGAACAGAGCCAGGAGAGCCTGACAGCCTATATAAGGGAATTTAGTCTTTCTCTTTTCTCTTTCTCCTATTGGCAAGATAGCACCAGTACAGACTTTCAAGCAGCTCAGTGGTGTGATGAAAATTCTACTTTGTATTATACTCGCAAGTGTAGATAATAATATATCTGAGTTGAACAAAAACCCAACTACCTGTCTTGGGAGCCTGAGACAGATGGCAGAACTATTAAACAGGGATTTTTTTTTTAAATAAAGAAGAGTATATTGGAGGAAATGATGATGTACTTTACATTACACATGCCGAGTGTAAGTTACTTGCAGAATATTCAGGTGTAGATTTCCAGCAGGTCATTAAGCCTGAGTCTGAAGTTTGCAGGGGAAAGTTAGGGAGGAATTTAGAAATTTAGAAAAACATCTGCATATGAGTACAACTAAAACCCCAGGTGCCAACTGAGGTATGTTCCCTTGATAATAACATATGATAACCCTTGAATAAGAAGTCAAACCCACATGCCAGCAACACGTAAAGAGTGAATCGGGAAGGGCAAGGACACAGAGAATATGGATGCCAAGGGAATATGGTTTGAAGGACACAGTGATTAACAGTGTCAGGTGCAACAGAAATGTCACATAAAATTCAGACTAAATGACTCCACTAGACGCAGCATGCAAGAGGTCACAAAAGACCTCAGCAAAAACAATTTAAGTGGAGATGGGGGTGGGAAGCCAGACACAGCAACAGCCAAAGTTTGAGGAGTGAAGGAGAAATGGACAGGCTAGCTGTATTTAGATGAGAAGGCAGAGCGCTGGCAGCTGGGACAGAAGTAGGCAGGGAAAAACAAGAGTCAAAAAGTGAAACTCTAAGGATGCAGCAAGACTCAACCTCAGCTCTGCTGACATGTGGCGCCAGGTCATTCTTTGTCATGGTGGTCATCCTGAGTGTGTGGGATGTCCGCCAGCATCACTGGCTTCTACCCACGAGATGTTTCCTGGTGCAAACCACACACACACACAACCACTAAGAACAGGATGGGGAGAAAGGGATAAGTAGATGCCAAAAAGACTGTCAAAGCAGCAGAAGTAAGCTGAGGGCCTCTGGAAAGGGGAAAGGAATGGACCTGCATGGAGCATCAAGAAGCATCTCATCTTGAGATAGCAGGGGAAGGCAGCTCTGGAAGACTAGCAGCTGATAAATTTATAGATGATGCCAGAAGCTGAGGAAATCAGCCAGAAGGCTCAAGGTTCTCACTGGAGTGGAGGCAAGGTCATGTGCTAAGACGAGTGGTGATGATTTAGTGGCAAGTTCGAAAACAGTGGCTGCATTTTGTAACAACTGGGACAGGTAGCCGGCAGGTGGCAAAAGAGAAGACTATGGTTTGAAAGTCACACTGTCACATTTGAAAGTCAAAACTCACACTGAACTTTCCTTGCCATTGTCACAGTATTAAGAGTGGTACCTTGGGGCTGGGGATTTAGCTCAGCGGCACAGCACCTGCCTGGCAAGCACAAGGTCGTGAGTTTGATTCCCGGTACTGGAAAAAAAAAAAAAAAAGAAGTGGTACCTTTAACAGGTGATTAGGTCTTGAGGGCACAGCCTACTGAATTATGCCATTATTGAAGGAATGGCTTACTAATAAGAAGGCCAAGTTTGACCCAATTCCCTCTCTTGGTATTGCAGGTGCTTGCTTGCAACTTCAGCCAAGGGATAACATGGCACTAAAGCCCTAGCCAGACAATGATACCATGCTCTCAGATTTCCCAGCCTCCAGAACCATGAGCCAAATAAATTTGTATTTTTACAGTGTATCCAGTCTGCAATATTGTTATAGCAGTAGAAAGTGGGCTAAGACACTAATTGAGGTTAGAAACCATTATACTGTACTTCCTTCTTATTGAAAATGTTAAAGTTCTCCTTCCCACACTTCCTATACATTGATTATAGTCTCAAAGAGCTTGCAAATTTCACCTCCATAATGGAAAGAGCAGGCTGCTAAAGGTTACTGGGAAACTAATTCATTTTTAAAGTAATATAGTTCCTATCAGATAATACACAACCAATGTCTGAATACACATTTGGTAAATAACCTGTTCTGGATAGAGGATGCCTATAGTTGTAACTGCTTCCTGGTTCCTAACTGGTTGAACTACTTTCTAACAGAAAAAAGAAACTAGAAAAGAAGAGAGATGCAAAAACAGGAAGCATATTAAATGAGATTCTTCACAAAGCTTGCTCATTACTACATCCAGGGCTGAAAATTCAAATGATTATAAAGCCAAGAAACAGGAGAGTCTGTGCATGAGAAAGAAGAAGCTGAAAGTTAGCTTGGCATGGTGGTGTATGTCTGCAAACCCAGCACCAATGAAGCTGACACAGGAAAATCACTATGAGCTTCAGCCTGGGCTACATAGTGAATTCATAGCTAGCCTGACCTACATATCAAGACCCTGTCTGGAAAAAAAATTAGAAGAGGAGGAGGAAGAGGAAGAAGAGAAGGAGGAAGCAGAGAAGGAGGGGCTGAAAGTAAACCACTAGCACAAACTAGGACTCAAAGGCTGTCCTTAGCTGAAAAAGAAAAAGGAAGGCTACCCACTCCAGCCCAAGGCTGTGCCTAGAAAGAATAACCAAAACAGAAGGGAAAACCCAGATCTTTGCTCTGACATATATGGAGTCCAAAACCACTGTACTTCTTGGGGTGCCAGAGATCCATCTGAAAATAGGTCCAAAACTTCAGAAGCAGTGAGCCCAAAGGGTCTCATCAGAGACAAATGCAGGGGCTGGGGATTTAGCTCAGCGGCAAAAAGCGCCTGCCTGGCAAGCGCAAGGTCGTGAGTTCAGTTCCTGGTACCGGAGAAAAACAAAACAAAACAAAAAAAGAGACAAATGCAAAACCACTCCAAAGAACATCCCATACCCAGGAATAGGCCAACAATTCCCAAGTTGTCAAATATTGCAAACCGCATAAAGAAACAAGCAAAAAAGTTGGAAAGGACAGAATATGAATTAGAGATTTTATTCTTCAAGAACTACATTAAGAAAATAATCCAAAGGATACTTAAATATAACTATATTTTAAAATGTTCAAAGAAAATGCCCTTATGAAAATTAAAGAGCAGATATAAGAGAATAAAACAAAAATCCTTATATTTAAAAATATGTTCAAATGTTTTTAATGAAACCCTTAATAAAGCTTAACATCTAAATAATGGTTCCAGAAATGGAAAGTGAAGAAACAATATTTTAAAAGACAATGGTTAGGGTTTTTTTTCCACAACTGAAAACATCAAAAATCTTCAGACTGATGGAATGCATCAAATGAGAACAGGACAAATAAAACCAAATCCATACCTAGAGATATTGCAAAAAACAGATCAAAAACAAAACAAAAAAATCTTAAAATGTAAAAGGTAACCCAAGAAACAAGATAAGAGCCTATCTACAAAGACACTTCAATGAACTACAGACTTCTCATTAACAAGTAAGACTTGTCAAAACTCAAGAGAATAACAGTATTAAATATCAGAGGGAAAATAATTGTCAACCCCAAATTCTGTACCCAGTTCAATAATCCTTTGAGCAAAAAAGTAAAGACACTTTCAGAAATACCAAGTTTACTACGAGGCCCTAAGTGAAGGAACTACTTCAGAACATTCTTTATACATAAAGAAGAAAACTGAACAAAGGGAGAAATGGGGTAGATGAAGAGTAGTGAGGAAATAAATTTGAAAAACAGTGAATGTTCACTCTTTTTTATAGGCTTGCAGTGGCTTAAACAAAGCAAAACAAACATGTGAGTAACAATGTGGGAAGAGGGGATAAAGGTTAAGAGGCAACCACTCTAAAATTTTGATCTTATTTAGGAGATAAGCAATAATAGTTAAATTTAGAGGTAAGTAAATGTGAATGTTAAAATGTTAAGAGTAACCAAATTTTTGGCTTTGAGGTCGGATAGAAGAAATAAAGCTAAGAAGAAAAGAAATAAGGAAACTGTAGCTTTAAGGCATGATGAAAGTTATCCAAGTTTACCCATACCTTTACTCACTTGCCTGTTGTTTTTTTCCAGGCCCATCACTCCCAAATTCCTAAAACTCTTAAAGATATGATAAGCCCACCATTGAACCTAGCTGACAATGTCAGCTTTCCTTTTAACCCACTAAAGGGCAACAACCTGATTTAAACTAAAGAAACAGACACCAGGTAATGATAAATGATTTAAAAATTGTCCTTAGGCAAAACATCTTAGATCATCCATCTTAAGGACACCTACAAAACCATGTATCTGTATCTAGATATAGCCACATATAGATCTGTGTACAATATAAATATAGGTCTATATAATCTGTATCTAGATATAGCAACATATAGCTCTGTATACAGTATATAGATCTATATAACTATATATAGAGAGAATTACATATATCCCCAACCCCACCTAGACCACGGTGTCTCACCCCTGAGCACCTGTACTCTACCTGCCTTTGAGTGGATCCTGCCTTAACTCTACCTAATCAGCCTATGCCTCTCATTGGCGAGTTCTGAAATGCTTTTCTATAGCCATACATCAAGGACCCGCCTAGGCTGAGCTGAGATCCCAAGCTCCTCTTTAGAGGGACCTCCCTGAACCCTGCTCAGTGACAGCTTCCACTCTAAAATAAGAGAGCTGGAAGAAGGATTGTTGCCCTCCTTACAATGAGAATGAACTAGGCTAATTTCAAATTCAGAACTTTCTTTAAAACTCAACAGGAAGCAACCAGTTGGCTCAGAAAGTAAGGAGAGACTGGCCCCAAGGAAACAGGAAACAACATGTCTACCTGGAGTGGACCACCACTGGACAATAAAAAGGGGAGTTCAGATAGAAGTGGTGAAAGTCTAATATGTCTTACCGACCTACAATGGAAAATCACCAATAGCTGCAGAAACTGGGGAGACCCTAACCTTCCCCTGGCTCTTCTTCCCCACACTAACCCTCAGGCACTCAGAGGGAAGAGCCCTGAGGAGTACCCATTGTGATGTAGCATTGTGATGCGTCTAATGGAACACAGTGGTACAGGCTTGTAATCCTAGCACTTGCAGAGGTAGAAGACCAAAAGTTTGAGGCCAGCACAATAGAAGACCAAAAGTTTGGACTATATAATGAGTTCAAGTCCAGCCTGAACTACATAGTGAGACCCCGTCTCAAAAACAAAGACAAAAAAAAAGACACCACCCAGATCACTTCCCTGGCTCCATCAGGGAAAACCAGCCTTTATCAGAAAGGAAAAATTATGACTGCTTCTATCCTTAGGACAATGGTGAAAGCTCACAGCAAGGGCAAGGAGGGGAGGGGGCCCTACTTTTAGGAGAGAAGCAGGATTCTCCAATGAATCCACCTCAACAACCCCAAGAGTAGCAAGAACCTGAAACTGAGGCCTAACCCAGAAAATCAGAGCCCACATCCCACCACTACTCGTCCCCACCTGCAAGCTAAGGAATTTGCAGGAACAGTAAAAGCAAAATACCACTGGGAGAGAGAAGAGAAAAAGAGCATGTAAAAAGACACTAGGCACAGTGCAAAGGGGGAGACCTGAACTTCAGAACAGAATTTAAACTTGTGATACACAATCTCTCAATTTAAGAACAAAATATTTCTAAGAGAATTTGAAGCCCAGGTACACTAAGGGTAATCACAACAACAGAGAAACTCAAACCCAGCTCAACTCTTAACTAGATTCACTCAAATCCCAACACTACAGGCCTAGTAGAAAGACATGTCTATTTACAGACATAAAAATTATGCATCTCAGTCTCCAGCATTCTATACAAGTTATGCTTGCAACAACAATTTCAAAAATCACATGGCAAGCTGGGTATGGTGGCACATGCCTGTAAGCCCAGTACTCTGGGAGGCTGAGGCAGAAGGAATGCCAAATGTGAACCCAATCTGGGCAATTCAGGGATTTAGCAAGACCCCATCTTGAAATTAAAAATTTTTCAAAGGACTGGAGATGTACTTCATTACAAAGGCCTTGGGTTCAATCCGCAGTACTGCAAACAACAACAACAAAATCACAATGCATACGAGACAGCAAAGAAAACATAAAGACAAAGAACTTAACAGAACCAGATACGCCCCCTCAATAAGTTGGAAATACCTAAAATGAAATTTTAAAAGTTAAGTAATATGTTGAGGGCTCTAACCCAGGAGAACAATGTGCAAAACCAGATAAGTAATTTCAACAGAGAAATGGAAACTATAAGGAGGAATAAAATGTTAAAAGTGGAAAACATTTACAAGAGATAGAGAGTCCCTTCAATGGATTCATCAGTAGACTCAGTTCAGCCAGGGTAAGGATGAATAAAGTTGAAGATAGGTCAATATAAATTACCCCAACCAAAAGAGTAGGGGTCAATGAACATGGAACATATGAGATCTGTGAGACAATATCAAAGGCCCTAACATACTATAATTAGGTTCACAGAAAGAGAAGAGAGAATGGGACAGACTACTTGAAGTGATAATGGCTAAAAATATCCAAAATTATCTTATGACATCTAACCACAAATCCCAGATAATCAGAGAAAACAAAGATAAACACCAACAAATGGATGTATACATATACACTTGGTCACTATGCAACAATGTGGACTGAATTCTATAAGCTCTAAAACTGCCACTCCTTCAAAACCAAACTCCTCTGTCAACACGATCACCAAGCATTCAGCCGCACTACTGCCACTTCATATTGCTTGCTTCAGTCTACAAGACCTTGCTAGGTCATACCAAGATTGCAAGCCACCTGCACCCTAGCTATAAAAGAGATGGGGATATAAGTACTCTGGGAAGGTGAGACCTATAGTATGAAAAATTATCAAAACGTAAAGAGAATATTTTAAAACGCTGGGTGACCCAAAATGACAAAAGCCTACTACAGCACGCTAAAAACCCCTCCAACTACCCAGCAACAAATTCACCTAGCAGGTTTTTAGGTGACATCATTATAATCTCAGCGGGATTTTTTTGTAAAAGCAAATATTATACCTCAAGGTGATAACATATTCAAAACCAGTTTTCTGTTCTAACGAACGTAAGTAGCAATCTAGGGGTGTGTCAAGCCACATGATACATAAGCAACATCTTTGCAGAATGTCAATTTAACTTAATGTTAAGTACAGTACAATACAGATACACATATACATGTTTATAGAATAGAACTCAACATGCCTCTAAACTCATGCAAAATCATGAATAATCTCAAAGAAATGTCACGCTTATAGTTGTCAACTTTGGCCTCCTCCTCATGTACCACACCTTAAAAGCTGGTAGAAAAGTTTTGGGAAGCCAAGTGTGGTGATATACACCTGTAATCCCAGCACTCCAGGAAGCTAAGGCAGGAGGATCACAAGTTTGAGTCCTGCATGGGTAACCTAGTGAGACTGCCTCAAATTTTTAAAAAGTAATAAAAAATAAGGGCAGGGGATATAGATCAGTGCAAAGGCCCTGGGTTTAAATTTCAGTACCACCAAAAAGAAAAAAAAAAGTTTGGGAACTCCATAGAGAGCCATTAGCACTTACTCATACCCCAATATGGATCATTTCATAGAACACGTCTGTCCTCCACAGATGACTAGATGTAGGAAAGGCATGTCCATAATGGAGAGCAGAAAGGACGATCCACTAGATAGGTACCTGCACTGGCCGGAGGAGATGATGGAGAACAGAAAAGGTGGACCCTTTACAAAAGAAGTGTTTATCGAATATTTCCCATGTGCCAGGCAATGTGCCACATGCTGAGGCTACCACAGTCAGTGCTCCACAACACCACAGAGATTATAGCAGAAAACAAATACAATCTACTCTTCACTTTTGCATAAGCCCCACCCTAATTTAAAGTCCTAGTTTTTGTATTTGCTTCATACACTCTCAGGTAGAAGTTAAATGGACAGAATAAAAAAGAAAATCAAGATCCTGGTATGTAGCTGAAGCACAAGCACCAAACCAAGGCATGGAATACATAAATCCATGTTATTTCTTGCAGTTCTCTTACCCTTGTATGTCTGTTCCTAGATCCACGTCTTGAATACACCTGCTGCCTGAAAACCCCTTCCCTGGACCTGACATTCGGGAACTCCTTTAAGACTCTTCACATGCTCTCACAAATCACTGCCTTTTCTTGTCTGCCACCCCATCCAAGTACTAGGGATTAAAAATCCAAGGCTTTCACACTGAGTTCTATCCCCAGCCCTCTCCTTTGAGACAAAGTCTTACTAAGTTGCCCAGGCAGGACTCGAACCTGCTATCCTCATGCCTCAGCCTCCCAAAGTGCTAAGATTACAGGTGTGCACCACCACTGTCTTCCGGTCTAGGACACTAGCACCCCATATTTTCATTTGTACATGCTTATTACCTGATACTTTGGTCACTGGTTTTGGTCTCTTCTGAAGGTTTTACAAACTCCATACTGGCAGAACATCACAGCCTGCTTTTGTATCCCCCTTCCCTACCATGACTCTGACATCTTTTCAGTTGCCTGAAAGTAACAAGATACCCAAACTGTTACCCTAACATAAGGTCATCCAAAGAAGGTAAGTGTGGACTTCCTTTACCAGTCCTGTACACAGGTGCAGAGTAAAAAACACCTCTAAACCAAGGGCAGTACCCCTGGATGCTACAGAAACCACCAGTAGAAAAACGTCAATTTCAAACTCTAAAATCTGAAATGAGACAACACTTTTTAGATAAATGCCCTGGGCTGAGTAGAAAGTGAAAAGGGTAATGACACAAACTCTTCGAGTTACCAGACCAGAAAAAAAGATTAAAAACACAAAAAGAATACTGAGCAGCTATAGAATGGTTCAAAAAAGCGTAAGAAGTCATGGCAAAAGACAGCTAAGTTAAAGGCTGCATTAAAATGTCAATTGCAAAGGAAATATTTGAAGAAGGAGGTGATGCTGTGATCATTCTTTGTATATGTGGAGGGGGAAAGCGGACAACGACACTCTACACAGACACAAACTAAAAACTTTACACCAAGGAACACCTGAAAGAATGCTCATCCAGTCATCAAGGCAAGCAGAAATTACGCACATTAAAGATTTCCTAAAAAAAACTAAACATGCAAGGGATGCTTACTGTAGGAGAAAGAAATCAAGATACACAAAGTAACACCTTTTTACATCCATAAGCTCATTTGAACAAAGTTAGACAGAAAAGTTTAATATAAAAGACAAGGCCATAGAATGTGAACCAGATTTGAAAATGGTACTCTTGCTAAAGTTTGGGGCTCCTAAACAGTATTAACAAAATTCTCTAAAGGCATTGTAGGTGCTCAAATGTTATTTTATAAAATATGAAATAGCACAAATGATGAAAAATACTAAATTAGATCACAGATGTTATATTTGGAAAAAATGAAGGTGTGAAGCTAATTTAATGTTTATATTTAATGAAATATTTCATAAAAATATTAAATATCTTTGCTGGGGCAAATACCAGTAAAGAGTTTTAAGTTTAAATATGGAAGAGAGCTAAAACTGTTAGAAAAAAATATTTTAATTCAGTTATAAATAGAAATGACATTCCTATATAAGGTTAACAGTGGTGAAGGATAAAAGAAAAGGAGTCTTTAGAAAATTAAGGGTAATTTCTATAAAAACAATGAAAAGAATACCACAGATGACAATCAATCAAGGAAACAGCTGCAAAAATTTTAATGAGATGGGGGAGGAAAATTTTTACCTTGCAGAGATTGTGACCTTTTTGGCAAATTATTAAGATTCCACTGAGCTCAAACTCTTGGCTTTTTGCAGCATTTCAGCTCATGTCCCACCCCCGCTTAAAGCCTTCTTCAGTGGTTTCCCAGGAGACTTAGGACAAGTTGAAAAACTTAGCAGATGGACAACTAAGCCTTTTCAAAACCTAGCCTCTCTCTGCCTAGTCCTGCATCATCACCTGCTCCTCTACTTTCCAGCCATTCTGGATTTCTTCCAGTTCCTTAAAAAGCTCCCTCTTTTCAAAAGCCTCTCTCTCTCTCTCTCTCTCTCTCTCTCTCTCTCTCCTTCTCTCTCTTTTCTCCTGTCTTTCTGTCTCCCTCTCTCCTCCTCCTCCTTCTTCTCTCTCTCTCTCTCTGTCTCTGTGCCTCTGTCTCTGTCTGTCTCTCTCTCCTCCCCCTCCCTCCCTCTATCCTTGCCTCAGGGCATTTGCACCTTCTGTCTGGAAAACTTATTTCCCCATCTAAAGGCATCCTTTTTAGCCTTCAAGTTTCTCTTTAATGTTACTTTCTCAGGGTGCTCCACACTGAACCAGTTATACATGCTCACAGTACCCTGTATTTCTCTGCCTCTAACTCAAGACTCTAAGTTCTTTGAGGGCAGTGCCTACTTCTGCTATATCTATCACTTGATCCAGCCTCTAGCAGGTACTCATTAAGTATTTATTCAATGAGCGAAAGTCAGATCCTCAGGATGCAAAAAGGATTATTTTAGAAAAATTAACTAATAAAGTATGAAACACCAATTTGCACAGAATTAGTTTGTGCCTACCTCAACTGCATTTTCAATAAGTACACTTAAGATCAAACTTTTTCTTTTCATGTGCATTGCTCAACTTAGTGGTAATTTTTTAATAGTAATTATCACAATTTAAATGAATACGTTCCACAAGAGAACAACAAACCAGGGTGACAAACCTGGACATCTGGAAAAAATTCTAGGAGATGTCACATCTGAAGCAGCTCTGGTCATCTCTGAAGACTTCTACTCATCAGGAAACTAGTTTCTACAATTAGCCAATGTCAGGGTAGTTGATATGGATTTACCAAGTCAGTAAGTTGTTCTTGAACTATTATTTATCACCAATTTTAGCTGCCATATCTTCCTCACATAAGTGTAAGGGTATTTAATTTTATTATCCTAATACAATCTCATACTGCCAAGAACCTATCTTCAGGCATAATACAAAATCTGAAAATAGGCTCTAAAACTGCAACTTGCCTAAAGTAATTTAAGACAACCTGAAAAAAAAAGCTTAATATATTCATCCATATGTTTTGTGAACTTCCAGAAACCAAAGTTGTTCTTACTATCAAAATCATATCTCCCTCTAAATCAAAATTGTCACATTGTCAGAAACCATTTTATGTGTTGCTATTTGACATAGCCTCTTTCTTACAAAAGATACAAAATAACAAAAAAATCAGCTGAAGCTATTAAACAATCAAAAGTAAAAAGCAAGCCTATTCCAAAGCCGTTATGATTGAACTGACAGTAAAATATTAATATCAGACTGGTGTTGTGTGTCTAATCTGTTTGTTACTAAAAATCCAGACACAAGATACCACGCAACATTACTGATTTACCTGCCTGACGCTTATAAGGATTACTTTCCATAAAAAAATGTTCATCCATAAGCAACATAAATTAGTTTCCCAAACACTTCCAACCAAGCCACTGCTCCGCTATTATGCATACCACAAAAATAACATCTACAACATCCTTAAGCTATCCTATGAATAGTGCCCATAGACACAAGCAATACACTGAACAAAGAACATCTCAGAAGGTGTCAGAGATTAGTCCGTGCGTTACAATTATTATTTTCCTGGTACTGGGGATTGAGCCCAGGGCCTTTACAGTGAGATATATCCCCAACCTTTTTAATTTTTTATCTGGATACAGGGTCTTGCTAAGTTGCTCAAGCTGGGTTCAAACTTGCAATTCTCCTGCCTCAGCCTCCCAGAGGGCTGAGATTATAGACGTGTACCACCATGCCTGCCTGCTGCACAATTTTATCACATTCTATAGCCTCAAATTAGCTTTACTCCCCCAGACCACCCTGGCAGGTAACTAGAAAATGACATAAGTGGGAAAGCCATGTCTAAATCTCACAACAATCCAGACTGAAACAGTGCAGAAAGTAGAGGATATGTCTGAATATCTGAATTTGATGAAGCCTGCTCTATGGCATGCACAGTAGACGTGGATCTGTCAAGAGAAATTAGAGCTTAAAAAATAAAAAGCACAATGTCATCGGCTTAAAATCAAGAACACCAATTATTTCGCCCATGGTCTTAAACCTGAAAGTAATTTTTCTTGCATGATAATTGTATTACTTTATTTATTTCCCCCCCCCCCCGGTACCGAGAACTGAACTCACAACCTTGCGCTTGCCAGGCAGGCACTGTGCCGCTGAGCTAAACCCCCAGCCCCAATAATTGTATTACTTTAATCTTGATTTCTTTCCTCTGAATTTCTAACACAGCACTGAAAATATTATTTTATTTTCCAGGTTCATAAAGAAGAAACCAGCCAAGCATAGTGGTGCACACTTGTAATCTTAGCACTCTGGAAGACTGAGACAGGAGGAGGCCCAGTTTGTAGCCAGCCTAGACAACTTAGCAAGACCCAATCTCAAAATAAAAAATAAAAAAGGGGTGGGGACATAGCTCAATCCTACGTTCAATCCCAAGTATGGCAAAAAAAAAAAAAAAATTAATCAAAAATAAAATCAAAACTACAAACAAAAGGTAATTTGAATCATTTGTAGTATTATCTTTTATATTCTGCTACATATTATATGTAGGCAAATGCTGAAAAAAATGACAAGATGTTTGAGATATTTTGTAAACACATTTTTAAAGCTCTGCATGACTTTTTTTTAATCCATCTCTGATGATTAAAGGATTTAGGTGAAGCAAAGAAATAAGGTTACAAAAAATTCACATTGTTAGGAGATTTTTCAAGGTTGATGGAAATATTCTAAAACTGTATTGTAGTGATAGTTATACAACTCCATAAACTTACTTAAGAATCATTGATAACACCTTTAAAAAGAATGAATTTTATGGCATGTAAATCACACCTCAATAAAGCTGTTAAAATGCATAATGGAAAACTGTACTTTGTAGAGAAATCAACAAAAACTTCAGTGTAGGCCCCATCTGTGTAAAACATCCATCCTGCCTTGGTCAAGGGAATTTCTGGCCCTGAGGCTGTATAATACTCATCACTATTTTCTAACTTTATAAGTGACAAAAGTGATTTTCATCAATTATAGAAAAAGAGGTTAAGTCCTTTTCCTCCCTAACATGGACCTCTAACTGTTCTTTCAGAGTAAGCAACTCTTTGGCTCCTTAATGATGAGTCTAAACAAAACAAAAACAAATCAATTACAACAGGCTTTAGGTAGCAAAAAATTCCGGGTTTTGTTTTGTTTTGGTGTGGCATGCTGGTGATCAAACCTACAGCCTTGCTCAGGCTACTCAAGTACTCTACCACTCAGTGACATCTCAGCCCTGAAAATTCTACTTTTAAGCAGAAAAGTTTTCTTCGGAGTCCAACTTTCATGCATAAAACAGTAACACATCTCTGTAGACATCATTCCTGTATTTTATTTTACTGAAGTCGGTATAATTACAGACAAGATGACTGTCTACAAATTGTAATGGCTTCCATTTTGCTTCAAGAATACATCTAATCCACAAAATTGAATTCAAGGAATACCTTCATAGCCTTTATTAGTGTAGCAAATTTAATCAAAGTTAGTCAAAAGTTAAAAATGGAACATGCAGAAACATGAAACACCAAGTGGTTAATTAGAAATAGTTACCTCATTTGGGGCATAAATGATTATGTGCAACCTTTATTTATGAAGAAACAGAACTAATAACCCTGTATTAGAAAAGTCTCCAATTCAGGTTGACATTTTCAGCAATCCTGATGGATCTGACTACAGCCCCCTATATCACTAACGCTCAAGCAGCATTGCCGAGGCAGCTGGTCAAATCCAAGAAGCATATTTATACCTCCCACGGTACAAGGTATAACAGGAACCCAAAACATGCTTCGGGAATCCAATTTCTAAGGAAAAGTAGAAAGCATGGTTTTAAAAAGCATAGCTTCAAGTCAGACTGGTTTGGATGGCAATTTTGCCTCTTTTGCTGACTCGTTGGCTAATCTGTACAAATTATTTCTGAGCCCATTGGATATGTACCTGGCAAAAAAGAAAAACACCTACCTCACAGAGATGCTGAGAATACACATATATACACCTGTATTCGTGCAAGCAATTTGCCACAGTAGCTGGTATTCAGTAAGGCTCAATAAACATAATATTGTAAGAATTACAGACTAACCAAAAGAGACCACACCCAAAATATGACATTGATTAGAATTATCGTCCACACACAAATATTTCTATGAGCTTAACTCAAAGTGCTGATGAGACACGGTTAGGCAGATAGTTAGACATCAGCAGGGGTGCGGGACAAATGGGAGGATACAAAACCGCATTTACTGATAGTTGATTAAAGAAAAACATCAATGTGTAAAACATATATAGAAGAAGCATCCAAGATGACAGAGTGGTAAGCAGCAGAGAAAGACCCTCTGGGAGAGTCGCTGTCCAGACGCTGGAATATAGCAATGTGAGGAAGACAAGAAGGAAGCAAGTAGGTCACCTGGACTCAGGAAGCATCTGAAGTGCAAATTGAAGACTACAGAGAGAGTGAAGAGAGAAACACCAACAAAGAAGGAGTAGGTAGCCAGAGCTGCCTTCTCCCCGAGACAGGACTTGCTGCACAAGAGGAGTGATTCAAACCTGCAGGCACACAGTGACTACTGGCAACCCCAGAGGCCTCCACAGAGAGATGGGGTAGTGGAGAGGAAAAGTGGAAGTAAAGGACTGCACTATCTGGTAGTGAGTGCTGAGGGCTCAGTAGTCCCACACAAGAGAGGGATTGGCCTGGAGCTATCTTGGAGAGAGGCCAGTGAGCTCAGAACTCAGAGTGGCTGCCAGCTCCATCTAGTGGTTCCCAGTTGGGTGCAGGCCCACAGAAGGTGTGCTGACGGCTGCAGGCCGAATGAGTCTGGTCTCGGCCAGAAGGTACCAGCTGGCTGAGATTATCCATTGCCCCAACAAAAACCTACCGCTGGATTGCTGGGATAAATCAACATGGATCGGGACTCTGTCTCCACACATTGTATAGCAATGACAGCAGAGAAAAACCTGTAAGTGGACTTTTTTCTTTCTTTTTTCTCTCTTGCTCTTGTTTATTTTTTGTTGTGGTGGTGGTTGTGGTTTTGGTTTTGGTTTTTTCCACCACTGATTATAATTATTATTTTTTTTTTTTTTGGTGGGTACCAGGAATCAAACTCAGGACCTCATGCTTGCCAGGCAGGTGCTGTGCCACTGAGCTAAATCCTTGGCCCTTCCGCCACTGATTGATCTTATATGTATATGAGTGTGAACGTGGTTTCTACCCTCTTTGTGGTTGTGGTTCTGTTCTGTTCTTCTTTTTATCTCTTCCTTCTTTCTTTCTCTCCATTCCTCTGCACCAGATTCCCAAAGTTAGTGTGATCCCCTTTGACCTCTAGCCTTACTTCTAATCTCTTCCTCTTCTTCTACTTGTCTATTTCTCCCTAACTCATTTTAAATTTTAACCCCTGAGGGCAAAATTGACATATTATGAATTTGTATACTGCATATACTTTTCTGGTTTTTTTTTAGATTTTATTATATAACTATATATACATATATAGTTATTATATAACCACAAATCTAATTTATACAAATCTAATCTAATCTAATTTAAAGGTGGTAAATTAATGGTTAGCTCAGTTTGTCATTCTCTAGGCTGTGTGTGATGCTATTGTGATTGCTGATGGTATAAAAATAGCCAAAAGTGACATAACTCCTGGTCTTCCAAGACTGAAATTGACTAAGGGTCACAGAAAATACTGTGGCACAATGCCAAAGAACCTGAGGTTGGGCCAAACAGGCAAAAATTTCTCATCCCCAACAAAGTAAAGACATAGGATCTTGCAACACACTCAAAACCCAAAACCAAGTTATACCTGGAAGATACCTCAGAGTAGTCATTCCCTAAGTGTTCTAAATACTAACAATAAAGCAACCCCCCACAGGCCATTTACAAGCATCACCCCAGGAATTAAACTAAAACAAGAAAAGAAAATGAAAAGAAACTTAAACAAGATGCAACCCCGCACATCCAGTTGACCAAAGGCAAATGCAGGGGTCATGAGGTGAGACAACCCAAAAGCCACCTACTTGGCCTCTCTGAAGTGGTAACAACAATGCAATTGAATGAAGCTCTACAAAAAAATCAAATTAGAAATAATTTCTCAGATAACTGCAGAGATGGTGTTCACAATGAAAACCATGCTCAAGTGACTCTAGAGCAGATACACACAAAACAATACAGGAACTTAAAAAATTATTGAAGCCATGAATGCTCAGCATAGGAAAGAAATGTAATCCATAAAGCAGATTCAAGGATATCCAGGAGAATGAAAATTCCATTGAAAGTATCCACAGCATATTAAGCCAATGTGAGGACAGGATCTCAGATATAGATCATGAAAAGAAAGATTCCTTAAAAATGGCAAAGGACTATGAGAAATCAACCCAGCAGCTGCTAGATGAGGCAAAGAAGAATAACTTAAGATTGACTGGAGTCAATGAAAAACAAGGAAATACCACAAATGTTATTTAAAAAGACTGTTCATAGATGACATGATAGAAAACTTCCCTGGTAGGGAAAAAAAATAGACATACAGAAAAGTGAAGCATATAGAAAATGATCAAAAAAAAAAAATCTACAGCCAGGCATATCATAATCAAGATTCCAGAAATTCAACACGAGAACAGAATCTTAAAAGCTATCAGGGAAAAGAAATAAATCACCTGTAAAGAAATCCCATCAAATCACACCTGACTTCTCAGCACAAATCCTCAAGTTAAGGAGAGATTGAAGTATTTCAATTTCTAAAGGAAAACAAATTTCAACCCAGATTGACATACCCTACAAAACTACCTTGCAAAACTGACGGGAGAAATAAGATACTTTCATGACAAAGAACATCTGAGGAAATTTATGACCACAAAACTAGCTCTCCAAAATACTTTGAAGGACATTCTAGAAAGAGATAACAAGGACTACAACTCCATGAACTCCAACGAAAGGAATCCATCAGGCAAGAAAAACAATTAAAGTTATAACCATCAGTGTTAATGGTCTCAATTCACCAATCAAAGGATATAGACTCGCAGAAAGGATCAAGAAGCAAGATCCAACAAAATGCTGCATACAAGAAACACATTTAATTCCAAAATAATTTCATAGACTGAAAGTGAAAGGATGGAAAACAATACTCCATGGGACAGAAACCAGGAAAACAGCAGGAGAAGCTACTCTTATTTGCACACAAAGTGAATTTCAAGTGAAGACTGATTAAGAGAGATAAAGAAGGTCACCACATCCTTGAAAACGGAACAATCCAAGAGGAAAAGATAACAATCATAAATATATATGCAACAAATACCAATGCACCCAACTATATAAAACACTATTAACAGGCAGGAAAAATCAAATAAGCACTAATACAGTTGTACTGGGGCATCTTAATACCCCACTGTAGCAAAAGGACAGATCAACTAGACAAGAAATAAACAATGAAATACTACACTTGAGTCAAACTTTTGAACAAATGGACTTAGTAGATGTCTACATAGTGAGTGTTCCACCCCACAACATCAGAATACACATTCTTCTCAGCTGCACATGGGACATTCTCCAAAAAAGCTACATATTAGCTCACAGAACATGATTAATTAAATGTAAAGAAATTGAAATTCTCCCATGCATATTAACAGATCATAGTACAATGAAATTGGAAATCAATGCCAAAAGATACCACAAGAACTTCATAAACATGTGGAAATTAAACAGCACCCTCCTGAACAACCAATGGGTCACATATGAAATTAAAGAAATTAGACAGTTTCTACAATTAAATGATAATAACAACATACTGGAACTTATGGTACACTAGGAAAGCAGTCCTAAGAGGGAAATTTATAACAGTGAATACCCATATCAGGGAAATAGAGTAAGTGCAAATAAACAACTTAATGGTGAACCTCAAACTTACAGAAAAAGAAGAGGAGGTTAAGCCAAAAGCTCTTACAAGGGAGGAAATTATAAAGATCACAGCAGAAATTCATGCACTGCAGACTAAAAAAATAAATACAAAGAATCAATAAGTTGAGTTGATTCTTTAAAAGATTAAACAAAATTGGTAACACCTTATCCAACCTTCTCAAAAAAAAGGAGAAACACTCAAATCCACACAATTAGGAAAGAAAAGGGTGAAATCACAACAGACCCTGCAGAAATCCTGAAGATCATCTACACCTACTTTGAAAACTTATATTCTAGCAAGATGGAAGACGTAGAAGAAACAGACAGATTCCTAGATACATATGAACTACCAAAGCTGAATCAAGAAGGTATAAATATCCTAAATAAACCAATATCAACCAATGAAATCACAGATTCAATTAAAAACCTACCAACAAAGAAAAGCCCAGGCCCTAACAGATTCACTGCTGAACTCTCAAGAGTTCAAGAAATTTAGAGAGGACCTAACACCACTACTTCCCAAACTCTTTAATGAAATTGAAAGGGAAGCAGCACTCTCAAATTCATTCCTGGAAGCAGGCATTACCCTGATACCAAAACTGAAGAAAGACCCAACTAAGAAAGACAACTACAGGCCAATATCCCTAATGAACATAGATGCAAAAATCCTCAATAAGATACTGGAAAACAGAGTGCAGTAAATCATTAGGAAGATTATACACCATGACCAACTGGGATTCATCCCAGGGATACAGGGATGGTTCAACATAGGCAAAACAACAAATGTAATACACCATATTACAGAGCCAAGAACAAAAATCATGATCATCTCAAAGATGCAGAAAAAGCTTCTGACAAAGTACAGCACCCATTTATGATTAAAAAAAAAACCTACAGAAAATTGGAATAGATGGTCTTTACCTCAAACTGATAAAAGCCATTTATAACAAACCAACAGTCAACATCATACTAAATGGACACAAAAACTGGAAGCTTTCTCTAAAATCAGGAACAGGATAAGGATGTCCCCTGTCTAGTCCTGGAAAATTTAGCCCAAGCAATTAGACAAGACAAAGAAATAAAAGGAATAATGACAGGAAAATAAGAAGTTAAATTATCATTATTTGCAGATGACATAATACTCTACATGGAAAACCCCCAAAATGCCACTAAAATCTGCTAGATTTAATAAGCAAATTCAGTAGCATAACTAGGTAAAAGTCAACACTCAAAAATCAATAGCCTTCCTGCACCCAAATAACAAACTCACTGAGAAAGAAATTAGAGAAACACCTTTCACAATAACATTGAAAAAAATGAAATATGAAGGAATCTATCTAACAAAGGATGTAAAAGACCTCTACTTTGAAAACTACAGTACTCTGAAAAAGGAAATTGAACAGGATATCAGAAAATACAAAGATATCCCTTGCTCCTGGGTACAAAGAACCAATATTGTGAAAATGGTCGTAATTCCAAAACTGTTATACAGATTTAATGCAATTCCGATCAAAATTCCAATAGCATACCTCACAGAATTAGAGAAAACAATCATAAAATTCATTTGGTACCAGAACAGACCTAGAATAGCAAAGGCAATTCTGGGCAACAAAGGGAAGGCAGAGAGTATCACAATCCCTGACTTGAAATTATACTATAAAGCTACTATGATAAAAACAATGTGGTACTGGCAAAGTTAAAAAAAAACAGACCCCAAAGATCAATGGAAGAGATTAGAGGATGCAGAAACAACTCCAGACATACTCAGCCACCTTATCTTTGACAAAGGTGCCAAACACATTCACTGGAAGAAAGACAGCCTCTTTAATAAATGGTGCTGGAAAAACTGGCTCTGCACATGTCAAAAACTAAAACTGGAACCGTGTCTATCCCCATGCATTAAACTAAATTTGAAATGGATCAAAGATCTAAACATAAAAACAGAAATATTAAATCTGCTGGAAGAGCCGGGGATATCAGCAGCACAAGCACCTGCCTGGCCAGCACAAGCTCCCGAGTTCAATTCCCAGTACCAAAAATAAATAAACAAATAAATAAATAAATCTGCTGGACGATACAATAGATAAAACTCTTGAAGACACTGGTGTAGGCAAAGACTTTATGAATAAACCCGGACTGCATAGGAACTATCAGAAAGAATCAACAACTGGGATCTCGTCTTATTTAAAAGCTTTTGCACAGCAAGAGAAACCACCAACAGAGTGAAAAGACAACCCAAATGTGGGAAAAAATGTTTGCCAGTTGTTCTCAGACAAAGGATTACTATCCTGAACATATAAAGATCTCAAAAAAAAAAAAAATCAGACCTCTGAAATTTAAAGACCCAATCCAAAAATGGGTATATTAAGAAATGCAAACAGCAAATAAATATATGAAAAAATGTTCAAAATCACTGGTCATTCGAGAGAAGCAAATTAAAACAACACTGAGATTCCATCTCATCCTAGAAAGAATGGCTATTATCAAGAAATCAACCAAGAACAAATGCTGGAGGAGCTGTCGGGGGGAAAAGGAACCCTTCTCCACTGCTGGTAGCAGTGTAGACTGGGGTAACCACTATGGAAATCAGTGTGGAGATTCCTCAAAATACTAGGATTGGAGGTCCCATCTGACCCAGCTATTATCCTACGGGTAACTTCCTAGAAGAATTAAGAACATCATACCACAGCAATATATGTGCATCCATGTTTATAGCAGCACCATTTGTAATAGCTAGATCTTGGAAACAACCCAAATGTACATCAACTGAGGAATGGATAAAAAAGATGTGGTCCTTTTATACAATGGAGTGCTACTCAACCATAAAGAAGGATAAACTTGAGACTTTTATAGGTAAATGGATGCAACTCGAAACCATACTCTTAAGTGAAATTAAACCAGATACACATATTGTCTCCCTAGTGTAAGAAGCTGAAAGAGTAAATAAGATCCAAAATGTACAACAGATATTGTAAAATGGGAAGAAACTGTTCAAAAGGAAAGAGAAACTGGGATGGGGAAAAGGAGAAAAGGAAAGGAAAAGAAAAAAAAAATATATATATATACAAGCTAGTTAAGATAGTTATACTACCAATTTCTCTTAGTTAATTGAAAAGAAAGGTTTGTGATAATATCGTTTGGACAATTAAATGCTGACATCTTGTACCCAGAGAAACTAATTTAAAGATGACAATACGCAATGTATTAACCTAGATGTTACGCTCCTATGATCTTATTTTGAAATTTTATTTTTTTCTCTTTAAAAGTAAGTGCTGAGCATCAATTCCAAAGATCTGAATGGGGCTGGAGATTTACCTCAGCAGCACAGTGCCTGCCTGGCAAGCGCAAGGTCGTGAGTTCAATTCATGGCACCGGAAGAAAAACAAAACAAAACAAACAAACAAAAAAAAAAATCAACCATCTGAATGGGGTGGGTCTTTTTAAATTAATAATTTTCTGTTAATTCCCAAATCTGAAATGTGTGGTCCAGCTGATATAACACTATCAGATGATAGGGCCTGGCATATAGCTCAGCAGCACAAGCGCGTGTCTGGCAAGCACAAGATCCTGTTTCAATTCCCAGTACCAAAAAAAAAGACAAAAAAGCTATCAGATGATAGCTTAAATGGTATAGTTCTTTTTAGGTAGAAGGTCTTCCCTCTCAGCATTCACATCTACTGACAGAACTGTCCCCAAGTTTGCATCTTAGGATGAAGCAATATATAAACTCAAATGAGGCCAGATCTTTGAGTAGTTCAGTCACCCATGTACAGCTCTATATAAAGGAAACATTCTAAAAACTATTAAAAATTAAAATCCAAGTTTGAAAAGTGCACCACCAACAAAAGGTTTTTAATGTTAAGTTTAAGATTAAAGGCAAAAGCCAGGCGTGGTGGCTCATGCCTATAATCCCAGCACTCAGGAGGCTGAGGCAGGAGGACTATTGCAAGTTCAAGACCAGCCTAGGCTACAAAGTGAGCTCAAGGCCAGCCTGAACTGCATAGCGAGACCCTGTCTCAAAAAAAAAGACAAAAAAAAAAGATTAAGAGCAAAGTAGAAAAGCCTCCAAATAAAGTTTAAATGTAAGCCCCCCACCCAGGACAGGTAATCAAACCAGGGCCAGGGCCATGTGCTCTTCCATAGAGCTACCTCCCCAGCCCTAGATGTAGTCTTTTAATTATAACATTTTCCTAAGTTGAAATATGTGGTCCAGCTGACACGACACTATCAGATGATAAGGAAACTTTGAGATTCTATCTCCTCCTCTATCAAGGAACTTGGTGTTGCCAAATTATTTAATGTTGCCAAAATTAAAATAAAATTCTAGCATCTAAAATTACCTAATTCTGAGTAAACAGATTTTTCTACTCAGAAAGCAACTTAACACTTCAATTTTTGATATTTTTGAACCAAAAATAGATTCCATAAAGGACTTCTCTTGCATGTGGATACACTTCTTCTTAAATGCAAGTCATTATTTAACATCAATTTATTATATGAAAAAGTCATATCCCTGCCCTAAATGCCAAAAATACAGTACTATACTAGCATACCTTCTGAGACCTAGAGTAAAGAGGATAGCCACCAAAGTTCTAAAAATGGAAGGAGGAACAAGGTAAAATTTTAACCGACATACTGAAGAAAACATATTTTCCTTGCTCACATCTTTACAAATTCCCTCCAGCCCATTTCTCAGCTATAGCTGAATTTTCTATCACAAAGTAAATTTAAATGTAAATCATAATCAAAGGTTAACTTTCTGCAAGAGAAGCCACTGTCATTTTGAACAATGCAACTATTGTTGAGAGTCTCACACAGATTCTTGGTCATGGTGGTAAAACAAGGCTAGGGGGAAAACAGCTACTTAAAGGAATTTCTCCACCTCTGTATTTTGGGTTGTAATATAAGAATAGTGCAACCTTCAAAATAAAAATGCCATGTAAAATCTGGTTCTCATTAAATGAAACTGCCTTATCCCCCCCATGTACCATATTTGGAACAGAATATATCTGACTCGCCATCAGTCAACCTTCTCTTACTCATCTGTGTGAGATAGCCCTGCAATTTTTTTCACTGGGAACCTTTCCTTTTAAAACCCCAGGGAATAATGTAGATGCCACACTGATTTAAATAACTCCAAGAACATTAAAATGAAAACAATGGCAGATTTAGTTAGGAAACTTACATAAGTAGAAATAAACCCGAGTGAAGAGGTAAAAAAACAGCCCTACCACAAGTACCTAATCATGAATAAAACTGTTAAGACTGAACAGAGAAAAAAGTAATGCTCTGTGCAGAATATTTCTAATTGTTTTTAATAAATCAAATTTTGTTCTCAAAAAATTCAATTTAGGAAATATGCTAATTAGGACACTAAGCTGTTTTTCTATGTACCTATACCTCAAATTAACCACTGCAGTGATTATTCTAAAAGGGCAAGACAGTTGAAAGGGATTTATACCCCTTTCAATTGAGGTCACCCCCGTCCCAACTACTGTAAAATGGCAGTTTATTTAATACTCTTGGAATGGTTAACTTTATTCTGTATGCCTCTTTTGGAGTTCTATTATTTAATACAGTCAAACGGAATGGTTGTGGGATTTTTTTTTTTTTCCTAACTAGGTTTCCTTGTACTTGTGAAATGCTCAGCATACACAGTGCTGGCAGCTTCAGTTCCACAGCCTCTCTGATCTGACTCCTCCCCTCACCCCCCAGCACCCCCCCAAAAAAAGATTTCCTTCCCAAATGTTCTCCTCTCTGCATTTGTCAACAGAAACACCCACTGGTGGTGTCAAACTGGTAATACTGCTGCAGGCTTCTACTCTGGCTCCAGTGTCAAAGCCAAAAATGCTCAAACCTAAAATAGTACTTGTAATAAAAACAAAACAAAACAAAAAAAGGTTTGCTAGATATTAAATATATGCTCGAAAAGAGGTACATCTTTTAAAATTGTATTATTAATGAACCTAATTGAGTTGTTAAATATAAGATTATTCTCTTTCCTTCAACACCAAACACACAGGGATAAATACACATAGCCTCTTCACATTTTATAAATAACATATTTTAAAACACTTAAAGGAATTAAAAACACCTAAATACCATTCACGTGTAATTCCCAACACTATCGGTTAAAACGTCTTTTTTGTAACCCTACAGCAAGAACGAACAAGGTGGAAATGTTCCAGCAGATGTTACCTAAAACGATAATCCTGTATTATACATATTTATGGGTCCTGTTTCAGCCCAATGCTCTCAGACAAATTGATTTGTGTAATCTTTTACATTAACTACATAACCGTTACATTCAAACAAACCTAAATCGGGATGCACGAAAGAAATTATTCTGTGTCAACAATACTTTCTAAAATCAGCTTGAATTTCAGCCAATTGAAATAAATTGTTAACAAAATACTGATCTGCAACTACTTAAATATCACAGCATCCGTCTAATCTCTGTAGAGATACTAAGGTCAGGCTTTTCTTATTCAGGCATCTGTGCTGTAATACTCAAGTGAAGCGAAAAACAAAACCCTCAAGGAAGAGCTGCCTCTACACCGAAATATGCTCAGGTTATTTTTTACCCCAACGTGGGCACAAAACGTGTCAATGCGAGAAGGACCTGCTCGTTCTGGGAGACGGTTTCAATCCCCAGGATTCGATTTCTGTAAGGGTCCAAAGGGTATGAAGACCTGAGAAGGGGCCAATTTCTGCTCCTCCCGGCCAATGCCAGTCGTGAACTTCACAGCAACGCCCGAAACTTGTTCGAGGAAGGCTGCAGGAGCCGCGGCGCTGGGCGACAAGTCGCTCGCCCACCCTTGCGGGCAGCCAAGGTCAGGAGGGCCGGGGCCGCCACTAGAAGCCCCCAGCGGGTCGCGGGCTGTCCCGAAACTGGGAACTCGGGCGGGGGCTCCGGCGCCCCAGCCCCTCCTCAGCGCCGGCAGAAAGGGGCTCCCCTCGCCGCAAGCCCCGGGGAGTCGCGCCGCGAGGGCGACGGGGCGGGGACGCCGCAGCCACGCCGCCGAGGGGAGTCCCGCGGAGCGGCCTCGACCCGTCGCCCCTCTTCCACACTCCACTTCTTCACACCCTAAGACCCAGCCCAGCCTCCGGGGAACCCCTTCCGAAGGCGCACAGGCTCGCCGCGGAGGGGCCACTCCAGATTGGGACGCCCTCCCCGCGTCGCCCCGTTCAGGACGGACCGGCGCCGCCGCCCCTTCTCTTGTTCGCCCGAGGGGATCGGGTGGGTCCCCTCTCCCGGGAAAAGCTGGGTGGACACGGGGCCGAAGTAAGGGGAAGAAGGGCTGCGGGCGGGCGCGGTCACTCACCCTGCCGAGTCCCCCACCTCCAGCCGGGGACCCCTCAGCTCCTGAGGCCGCTGTCGCTGCTATACCTTCCCCAGTGGCAGCGACAACTAATCGAAACCTCCGGCCCCGCCCTCTCGCAGGAGCGAACGCGCAGCCTAATTTGCTAATTGTACCGCCCCGGCCTGCCCATTCAGACCAATAGGAAAGCTCCTCGGGCCCCGCCCGGTCCCGCCTCAGCCCCGCCCACTTACGGTAGGAGCCAATGCTAAGATAATGCTCGTCCGTGCGCTCGGGCTCGCGCGCTCCGCCCGCGCTGCTCGTTCTCGAATCCCCGAACTCCAAGAATGCTCGTCTTCTGTACAAGCTCGCCTGCGCGCGCACACGCGCGCCGCGCTTCCCCGCACACCAGGTTTGGTTGCCCCGCCAGGCCCTAGCAACCTGGGCTGGGAGGGTGGGAGGGGCGGGGCCGGGGCCGCTAGCTGACGCGGGGGGGAGGGGCAGGGGAAGATCGTGACTGAGAAGGGGGTGGCTGCGGGGGTGGGGAGGGGGAACGAGGAGACCCGGAATCCGCCTGTCACTGCGGAAAAAAAAAGGGGGGAAATCCTGCCTGCGGCGCAGCTATCCTAGCCTCCCTCTGCAGAGACCCGTGCGGCGTGGAGGGAGGGGACGGCGAGGACCGGGAAAAGGGAGAGCGAGCGCACGTTTAAGGCGTGAACCGAAGCACTGCTTGCAAATAAAGGATGGATGGTTTTATCTCTGTTGTTGGTAAAATGCTATCAAAGTCCATTGCTGTGGCTGCCTAACTGTTGCAGTTTCACGTGCAAACACACACACACACAGTCACAGGGACACTCATACAGCAGCCTGCGATCCCTTGGGTGAGTTAGGAGCAAAAAACTAGCAGCCTGAGGATTCCTTACACAGCAACTGAGCGCATGCAAAGGGCTGCTGCAGCAACCCACAGCTCTACTTCGGTCCGATGCTCTGCCACACAAGATCCCCGGGCTGGCGCTGGCGAGAAAGCAATGAAGTCATCGTCCGGCCGGTAGAAATTTGAAGATCTTAATAGGATCAGTTTGCGATGAAGATGGAGAGGTGACGAAATGGAGGGAGATACATTTTCAGTGCCACTTTTGGAAAATCAAGAAAAATAATAATTTTATGCAAAACCATTGCAAACACATCTGTGTAGAGCTGTGGAATGATTTTTTTTTTTTACTTTAAAAAAAAGCAAAGAGGAAAAATAGGGTGTTTTCTGGATTTTTAGAGAAAGCACAGAAAATAGGCAATGTATGAGGTCCCAGCAGCCACCCAATCAGAAATATGCAGTGTTTTAATAGGATATAGATATCTTGGATAAAATCCACTTAATCTATTGCTACCTTGAATCTGGTAACAATATGTAGCAAACATCTGGGTTTGGTCACTTAACGCCAAGCCAATAAGGTTTTCTTTTTTATAACAGTGAATATTTGATGAGGAAATGAAGATACCTGCTTTCTCTTCACCTTTCCTGGGATTGTTAGAAAATGATACAGGTAAGAGCGGTGAATTAGCAGTGAGGGAAAATGGAGTCACAGGCAGCAGCAAAGGGCTTTGCAGTTCAGTTGATTCCTCTTTTGAGCAAAAAATAATAATGATAACCATTCTAGGTTAGTAAGAGTTTTAAGAATACTGTGCTGTCGTGTAACAATGTCTTTTCTTATGTGGAAAGAACACTAATATCACTGAAGGAACAGCTCCTCTGTGCTGAGAATTCTACATACATTTAGAGCTGCCAGATGAATTACAGGACATCCCATTAAATTTGCATTTCAGATAGACAATGATTAATTTCTTTAGAAGACTAAAGTAAGCCTTCTGATCATTGTCCAAAAAAAAATGTATTGCCAGGCATGGTGTCATATGCCTATAATCCTAGCACACAGGAGGCTGAGGCAGAAGGATCACTGGGAGTTCGAGACCATCCTAGACTACATAATGAGTTCAAGACCAGCCTGCACTACAAAGCAAAACCCCGCATCAAAAAAAAAAAAAAAAGATTATCAAAGGCCTTCTGGGCCTAGACTTCCTAATGCAATGAGGATTGTAGAAGAAAAGCTTAAAACCAAACCCATGTGTAAATTTGTAGTATTCGTAGAAAGAGGTAAACATATTTATACTATTATCTGCTGTTTATTTGAAATTCAAATTTAACTAGACATTCTCTATTTTTGTTTTGTTTTTTGAGACAGGGCCTCGATATGTAGTTCAGGCTAGCCTTGAACTCCTGGCAATCCTCCTGCCTCAGCCTTCCAAGTGCTGGGGTTATAGGCATGCACACCAATATCCTCTATTTTTATTTGTTTAGTCTGACAACCTGATAATGTTACATATTATCTCTAGTCCTCACAATTCTCTGCAAGATTCTTTCCATTTTCTAGATAAAGAACCAGCTACAGAGCCTCCTCAGCAACTGTTTGCTCCTTCCCCCTTATAATGGATCCCCCAGTGCGTTCAGGTATCCAGCCACTTCCCACTTCCAGGGACTGAATCCCAGTTAGTCTCAGTCAGCCCAGGTGTGGCTTGATTAGACTGAAGGAAAGAACTTAACAGTCCATGGTTTGGGAGACGTTTTTCCCTGTCTGTTCCTCTGGATGAACAAGGAAGCAAATACCCCAGTTGCCACTGGCAGCTATTTTGTGACCAAGAGGAAAACCAACCTTAGGTCAAAGTCTGCCTACTCAGTAAGGCAGAGCTAAAAACTAAAACAAAACAACAACAACAACAAAAAAAAAAAGCAGAAAAAAGACCCATTGGGTCTCTAATGACACCAGTGACTTGCCTAATTAAACATACTCTGCCTTTGCCTTATGTTTAAAACATTTTGAGTTAGAGTTTCTATTAGATGCCACAGAAGCATCCTGCTAAGATGTCAGAACCCATGAGTGCTACTCCTTCTGGCTCTCAATAATAAATAAACAAGTGGTAATCAAAATACAAGACATTTTATCCTGGTTATATGTGGGACAAGATTAGAAGACTAAATGAGCCTTCTATTCATTGATTGCCAGAAAGCATTTATGAAATGCCCATCTGGGCCTAAACTTCATCATGCAGTCAGCACCTGGGAGAAAAGCAAAGAATCAAATCAATGTGTAAATGTGTACTGTTTGCAGGAAGAAGTAAGTATTACTAATTCCTTGGCCCTGCTCAGAGCGTACATCAGACGGTCAGTTCTTATGTGGTTTCATTTAAAGTTTATACCATTTGGGAAAATGTCATTTTAGAAATTCAAGTCCTGTACCTCATTTAAAACTTTTAAAGCCTTGATCCCCTGTCATCCAGGCACTAAGCCTACCCACAAACAGTGTGGAAAGAACAAAAATGTAGCCCTCAATGCTTCCAACTGATTTTCTTCTGCACCTTGAACAAACCTTAAATTGCAGTCATGTCTTTTAAAAAATTTCCAAGACACTGTTTCTCTGGCCAAATGAATGAGCTGTACTGCTCACAGTACAGTAGCCACCACAATCACAGACATTGGCAGTTGGCAAGGGAGATATAAATAGTAACCGAATCCTAATGCCTTGTATGAATTTGGCAGTAGGAGGTAAATAAAAACATTATTGTCTGTTCTTTATTACAAAGAAAAACAGGAAGGGAGGAAGGGAGAATAGCAGGGAGGGAGAGAGGAAGGAAGGAAGGAAGGAAGGAAGGAAGAAAAGAAAGAAGGACCATGAAAAGACCCAAGAAAGAAAACCATGTTAGAACAGAATGCTGTATAATAGTGGTTTGTCACAGTGGCAGTAGAGCTTAGTAGCTAAAGCCATGAAGTCAGGAGCCAGGTTGCCTGGATTCAAACGCTAGCTCTAGTTATGTCCTTGTATAAATTGGTCGACTTTCCTGTGCCTCAGTTTCCTCTACTATAAAAGGGGGGTGTTAAAGGTGATAACGGTGTTGTAGTTTCCTCTTTGCTCTCTCTCTGGAGACACTAAATAGGAGGAAGCCAGCTGTACATTGTGAGGACACTCTCAAGATGCTCCATGGAGAGGCCTGTGGAGTGAGACACTGAAGCCTCCTGCCAACAGCCGTGTGAGTTCGCCATCTTGGAAGCAGATCCTCCAGCCTCAGTCAAGCCTTCATGACTGCAGCACCCGCTAACATCCTGGCTGCAGCCTCATGAGAAACCCTGAGCCGAAACCACCCAACTAAGCTGCTCCCAATTCCTGATCCATTGAAACTGTGAGGTGACACATATTTGTCTGAAGATACTAATTTGGGGTAATTTTGCTGTGCAACAGTGGTAATTAATACGAGTGGATCCTTCCTCCATTTTACACGTGATAGTTTAGTAACCTGCCCGACTCCCTGTCTTTGACTGCAGAAGCCTAACTCTTTGTTTGCTTGTTTTTCCTTTTCATCAGATACGGTCTTGCTATGCAGCTCAGGCTGCCCTTAAATTCACTATGTATCTGGGGTCAAACTCGCAGTGAGCCTCCTGCCTCAGTGCTGGGATTACACGTGTGTACTAGCGTGCTTGGCTCCAGAAGCCTCTTAACCAAAAAGCCATATACTGTCAGCAGTAGAAACCACTTATGGAACATTACTATGTGCCAGAAACTTTCCTTATATTGTCTCACTGACTCCCACAACACCTCTGTAAGGAAGACTTCTTTCTGCCTTTCAAAAGGGTCAGGGTAAAGTTATTATCTTCTTATGGGAATCACGTGATAATGATGTGTATGAAGGCGTAAGAGTAAGGCATCACTGTGGTCCATTTCATTCCGGTCCCTTGCTGCCTTGCTTGGCTCAAGTACAAGGTGGCTTGATAAGCATCCTACTAATTTCCCTTCCTCAAAGGGCTCTGACAGTTTAAAATGACCCCAAATGACACCTTTCCCTTGAATATATGCAAATATACTGAGATGTAATATAGTGTATTTTACCTTATCTCGAGATTTTAATTAAAAAAATGGAAAAACATTTTTAAAACACAGCATTTAATTTGTATAGGAAATAAATGAGTTCATAGAGTGTAAGTCCTAAAAAATAATAAAATGGCTGTGCCTTTCATTTTCTAGTCTTAATATCAGACCTGATTCAGTGAAGTTTTACAGGCTTTTTATAATGCACCTTGGAATTCTGGGACAGTTAAATAAAAATACACACCATGAAAAAGATATTGATCTTGCTTCTTCTTAAATCCATGACGCAATCCTTGCTCATTTAAAGTTTTCTAATTAATCATTAAAATGACGTTGGGCTTGAGGGTGTACTCCCAGTTGGTACCTACACGATGTAAAGGAAAGTGGAGAGTGAATCAAGAAAAATCGCTACTGTCAGGAGGCTGGAGATGGAGCTCGGTGGTAAGGAGAATGCTTAGTATGTGTGAGGACCTGGGTTCTATCTCCAGTCCCAGAGGAATGAAAAAATTACTGTAATTAGGAGGAGGTAGGCAGTGGTGGCTCATGCTTATAATCCCAGCACTCAGGTGGTTGAGGCAGGAAGATTGTCACAAGTTCAAGGCTAGCCTGGGCTATATAGTGAGTTTAAGGTTAGCCTAAACTACATAGTCAGACCCTGTCTCAAAAAACCACCACCACCAATAATAACAATAATCATGAATAGAAAAGTAGGGGGAGATATTCTAATGGGTCTCAATTATGTGGTTTTGTCACCTCTATTAGTCAACATATGTTAACTACTTTGCCTTAATAGTAAAGACAGTATCTGTTATTTCTTTATTTATTTTGCAATACTGAGGATTGAACCCAAAGAATGACGAGCTAGGTCCTCATCTCGTTTTAGTTTATTTTGAGACAGGATCTCACTAAATTGCCCAAACTGGCCTTGACCTTGTGATCCTCCTGCCTCAGCCTCCTGAGTAGCTGGGGTTATAAGGCTCTGCCAGTATACACACCGCCACCATCCTCCCACTCCTATTCATTCTTTTTTGGTTTTGTTTTCTTGACGTGATGCTTATCATGGAGCATGATAATCCATAAGCATTTACTGAATTCACTAATTAATTAACTGATCAGTGAGTTCCTATATCATTTCAGGCTGTGTCGATATACAATAGAAGTAAAGGATCCAGACAATGACCTGAAGAATATACATTAAAAAGGAAGAAGTAAGAAAAGAAAGATGAACCCAAGGTGATCAGATAAACTGAGGTGATCCCATTTGGAGGAGATAGTTTAGAATATAAAGGCATGGAAGTTGTGAAGTGAATCTGATTCACTTGTACAATTGGCTCAAGTGTGATGATTAATTTTGCCAACTTGACTGTGCTAAGAGATACCCAGATCGCTGGTAAAACACTGTGTGTGGGTGTATCTGTGAGGGGGTTCCAGATGACATTACCATTTGAATCCATACTGAGTAAAGAAGACCCTCCTTCACCAATGTGGGTAGGCACCATCCAATCTGTTGAGGGCTTGGGTAGAACACAACAGCAGCAGAGCTGTCTCTCTTTGAGTTGGGACATTCATCTTCTCTTGCCCTTAGACGTCAGATCTCAGTCCTTAGCATCTAAGAATTACACCAGCAGCCTTCTTGTGCCTCTAGCCTGCAGATGGCATGTCTCAGGGACTCTCAGCCTTGATAACTATATAAGGCAAGTCCCATAATACATTTTCTCTTGTATATCTATATATTTCCTATTAGCTCTGTTGCTCTGGAGAACCTTAATATATTTGAGTCTTCATTTCACTTTCTCTGAGAGAAATTCTGGCCCAACTTTATAGATTAAAAACCCAATGTGGCTTCCAAAATGCTAAAGGAAATGAAAAAGTACAATGCCTATTTTATCCATTAGTCAGCTTTAATATCAAATGGCACAACTATTCCTTTTCTGTTCAAAACATCCATGTTATTATTACATTCTAAAGCCGAGGCAAAGATCTGATCTGAAGCATGTTAAATAAGAATATGTACCGTAGCGCATACTCTTTACAGAATTTTTTTCTCCAGCAACTTCTCCACTAAGTTCTCATAGATTTCATATTAATATGAGAAAATATTGAGTTCACCTGATTCTATATATTTGTCTTGAATGAAATAGGAAGAAAACTGTCCATATCGTTAAACAGAATTCAGTATACTATTTCATCTATCAAATTGCAAGTGCATCTATCAAAATTCAACTGCCGAGTTGCTTTGAAATGTATTTAAAAAGCTGAATTGATTGATGGGTCAATGGATAAGTATGTGATGAAGAAAATACAGTAAAATGTCAGTTGTAGAATCTGAGTGGCAGGTACATGGATGTCCACAGAATAATTCTTTCAACTTCTAGTATTTTGAAAATTTTGATAATTCGCCATGATAATCCTGAAGTAGTGGCCACTTGTTATGCCATATGTGTCTGTCAGATCTCCCTCTCCCTCTTCCTCTCCCTCTCCCCTCCTCCTCCCTCCCCTCTCTCTCCCTGTGTGTGTGTATATATATATATATATATATATCACTTGGGCTCATGAGATCCAGACCAGCCTGCGTAACATAATGAGAAAGAGGATGTGGAGAGAGAGGAGGGGAGAGAAGAAAGGAAAGGAAAAAAAGAGAAAGAAAGAAAAAGAAAGGGAGGAGCAATATTATGAGATTCAGGACTGGGGATGCAGCTCAGTGATAGAGCGCTTGGCCAGCGTACACAAACCCCTGGGTTTGATCCCTAGCACCAATAAATAAATGTTAGCTTCTGAAATGTTGTAACTACCAAATTTAGAGGAAGCAATTGGAAAAAATTATCATAACTACAATAGGAAAAAAACTTAAATTGGGGCCATGGGTAAGGCTTACAAATAATCCCCATAGCGAATTGTATTTCCCCCAAGTGGTCAGAACAATACTTCCATCCCCACATGTCCTTCTTACAGCATGACTTTCAACACCATCCGAATTGAAAGGCGGGGTCTCTATTCCCTCCCCTGAAATCTGAGTGAGCCTGTGACTGTGGTAAAAGCAACGCTGTCTGACTTCTAAAGCTAGATTCCCTAAAGCAGCATAGCTTCCATTGGTTCTTTGGGGATGCTCATTCCTTTTGCTTGTCACTCACTGTAAAGGAGCCCAAGTCATAGTAGAGAACAAAACCTACAGCCCGTCTCAATTTACCAGGACTGTGAATGAGCCACTTTTGGAAGTGTATCTTCCAGCCCAGTCAAGCCACCTCAGCTGATACAGCCTGAAACAGAGATAACCAGCCTGAGCTCAACCCTGCTCACATGGCAGTTCATAATCAAAACAAATGAATAAACAAATGCCGTATGTTAGGGGCAGTTTGTTCCGTAGCAACAGCTACCTGATACAATGCCTAAGACAAAAATCATGTGAATTCACACACACACACTGGTTTCCAAAATCAAGAGAACAACTATGTTACTATTCCAGTAAGAAGTAGAGATTTTAAAACCAGTTGGCATATATCAATAATCCAGCAATTTCACTCAGACTAATTATGTTAGTCTCTCATGTAGGAAACCTTTTCTTCACAAGAATTGCTAGAAAATGCCCAGGTTGGCTTGAGTTCATCAATCCCCAAAGATTAATGAGTGCCTATTATATAGAAAACACTGTACTTATCCCCGTAGGGTTACACAAGGGAGCAGCCAATCATCCTAAGTTATACCCTCCTCATTAGTTCTCCTCCAAAATGCTCATAAACAGACAAATTCAAAAAGTAATCATGAAAACTGAAGGAAAGAAAAATCTATTACATTACTGATTCATAAATGGGACAACTCAGGAAAACATTGCATACACTAGCTAAATAAAAACAAAACATAAGCTTATTTTCTCATTAATTAACTACTAGGGTAAAGTATGTAACTTTGTAGGTAGAATCAATACTTTGTGGGTAGGAGATTTCAAAGTTTATTGTTTATTCACTAGCTTCCAGGCAAAAGAATATCTAATGAGATATGCCAATTAAATTGTTGCAATATCTCAGACTCCTTTGCAAGCTTCATCTACAAGAATACATTTATAGTAGGCAGGTCCAGGCCAGCCTTCACATCACCCCAGGTTTAGTTTCCCCCTACTGAGGTCCTACCATCTCCCTTTCAAAAGTAGTTAAGAACAAAACAAGAAATTCATTAAAGCCAGCCTATGTTATTGTGTCATGTGTAATCTTTCCTGGCAGTCAACATTTTAACAGTGCAGTAGCTGATCAATCAACACCATAGTCTAGTTATAAAAAACCTCTAGTTATAAAAATCCAACGTTCAGTGAGACTGCCAGCAATATTCATACTAGTCAAAGAATGGAAACAACTCAAATATCTATCAGCTGATGAATGAACAAAATCTGACATATCTTTACAATGAAATATTATTTTGTAATTTGTAAATGAAATCCCTTTCTTCCCTTGATGATACTGAGAATCAAACCCAGAGCCTTCCACATGCTAGGTAAATGCTTTTCCACTGAGCTACACCCCAGACCAAGAATAAAATCCTGATACATGCTACAACATGTATCAACCTTCATAACATTATACTAAATGAAGCCAGACACAAAAGACCACATATTATGTGGTCCCATTTTTATGACATATCCATATTGACAAATTCATAGAGACAGAGAATAGATTGGTGGTTGCCTAATCTTGAGGGGAAATGAGTGACCACTGATGGATGTGAGATTTCTTTTTAAAATCCTGTGGAGGAGGAACTGGTGCTGGTGTAATAATAATCTAAACAGGTGTGCTTATTGTTTGTACACTAACAATTCATATCTGTCACGCATTTTTCAGTGTCACAGTAGACATGTGTGTGCACCACCCTGAGCCCTCTTTGATGAAGGGCTTGTTACCCAGCAACTGAGACTCTTTTCAGGAGGTGTCTTAGTTGCAGAGAGCTACCTGGCCCAGGTAATCTGCATCCAGCGATCAACAGATGCAAGTTGACAAACTTCTGGCCATCTTGGCCCAACCCAGGCTGGAGCTCTAGATCTTCCCCGAGTCTGTGGTTGGGCCTACATGGCAGCTGCCCACTCCTGAATCCTTCCCCTTCTTTCCACAGGGGTTGACCCCAAGGGCACTTCCTTGTGTCCATCTTAGAATCTGCCTCCTGGGGAACCCAACCTGTGACAATTCTCATTCTTATTTTATGTTTTCACTATAAATTCATGTCACATTAAATAGACAAAAGGGAACTATTATAGGATGAAATGAGAAATGGGAAGGCATTTTTTAAAAAATTAGCTACATAACAATACAGATAGCTAGCTTTTAAAGCTCAGTGGTAAAGCGCTGGCCTAGCATGTGTAAGGACCTGGGTTCCATCCCCACCACTGCAAAAAACAAAGCAAAAAACTAACTTGTTTATGAATCCACTAAGCAATTGTGGCTAAGATTATGTCTAAAATCTTATTACTCTCAGAGGAATCTGGGAATGGAAAAATCTTCTTTATATGCTCCTTCCCCCAAAAAAATTAATGTTGGGCTGCTATTTTGGGACTACTTGTATCATCTTCTTCACTGCAGACATACTGCTCAGTGACGTCCCTGTTTCTCAGTCATCTGCCTACCCGCTGACCCTTGGCTCTATCCAACTCATCATAGTTGGAAGGCTAGTCATTCTTAAGGTAAAACAGAAGAGCCAAAGTCCCACTACTCTAAAATAGTTTAAATTTTAACATATTATGTGATTATTTCTGGAACCGGAATAGAAAGAATAAACATGGAGACCATGTTCTGCTCCAGAATGGACAGGGAAGAAAGAAGTAGGTGTAGCCGAAGAACCAAGAAGGGCTTGGGGAGCATCTGAGGGTCCATAAGATCCCCACTGTGACTCCCCATGGTTCCCCAGGGCCCCAGGCCTGCTCCCAACTCATTCCAGACCACTTTCGTATCTCATACTTCTGCTCCCAGGCACAGAAGCTTGTGCCTGCAGCTTGGTGTTAGGGAAGCCTCCCATTCTCTCCCCTGCAGTGGACAGGGGAGGGTAGGAGGGTCTGGGGAGAGAAGTCCACCACGTTCCAAGTCAGCATCTTTGACACATTTTCCTACAGGAACACTGCTGTTAGAAACCACACCTCGGCTCTGTGATTCTACGACTGTGCTTCTGCAATGCTGATTACATTTACTTTTCCAGCCTTACCTGGGCCCCCTGTTTCTGAAAAACATGCCAAAAATTTAAAAATAAACTTTTGGAACAAAACCTCTTTGTAAATGGAAGCCTCTCTCCTCCTCCTCCTTTTCTACTTCCTCTTCCTCCACCTCTTCCTCTACCTCTTCCTCTTTTTTCTCTTCTATTCTCCTTCTCCTCCATCCTTTTCTGCCTTCTTCTTTCCTGTCTTCTCTCTGTCTTTCTCTGTCTCTCTCTGTCTCTGTCTCTGTCTCTTTGTCTCTCTCCACACACACACACACACACACACACACAACATGTGTGGGTTTTTGTTTGTTTGTTTGTTTTTTGTTTTTCTCCGGTACCGGGAACCGAACTCACGACCTTGCGCTTGCCAGGCAGGCGCTTTTGCCGCTGAGCTAAATCCCCAGCCCCAACACACACCATGTGTTAATCAAAGGGGATAATCTTTACAATTTTCTAAAAATATGAGTTTCAGATAATGTGCATTACGTTTCTTTATGTATCAATTATGTTGTGGCAACTTTCTCTAGACTGTGAGAACATACATATAGCACGGGATACCAGGGTATAGGCCCATCCCTGTGATTCCACGTTCAGATTTCACACACTTGCCCTCTGCCTTCCCACCCGCAGAGTGAGCCCAGACATATACTTCCACTTCTTTACATTTTGATTTCTTTGTAACCGTACTTTCCTTAGACTAGAGCTCCAAAAGTGTCAGGTTTTATTACCATAATGTGACTACTGTGAAATGGATGCAACCCGGCCTGTGTTCACTCAGCAACCAAAAGCTTTCTCTGCCTTGGTGGCACATTAAACATGGTTCCAAAGGTTTCTTTCAAAATGTCAAAATAAGGAAAGAATTAGGCAGAATGGAACAATTTGAGGGAAAAATGTTGCCAATTTGACACCATCTGGGAAATCCTGTCTATATTTCATATGCAATGCATTCATTTTTCTTTTATGCCTTTGCATTTTGTAAAATTGCAGCAGTGTCTGCTCCTCAGATACCTGATCTATGGCACTGTGTGAAGCATGGACAGAACCCTGAGTGCACACCCTCTTTCCAGTTCTGGCCACTGTGCTTCTACTTCTTGTTTGTTTGTTTATTTGAAACAGGGTCTTGCTATGTAGCCCAGGTTGGCTTTGAACTCCCAGAAACCCTCTTGCTTCAGCCTCTGGGATTACAGGCATGCACCACCATGCCCAACCACTTTGCTTCTTTTTTTGGGGGGGTACCGGAATTAAACTCAGGACCTTGCACTTGCCAGGCAGGCTCTTATGCCACTGAGCTATATCCCTAGCTACTTTGCTTCTTTTGTAACCTACAGAAAAATCAGCATCCCACCTAATCCAGTCTACAGCCTGGCCTCCAAAATGAGCTACCCCTTTGCCTGAGGGAATGACAGCCAGCCCAATTTCCAATTCCCATAATACTTCTTGGAGTCCATTTTCCTCTTTCCTCTCACTTGTTTAAGCTTTCCTACCTTGCAAGCCATGAAGGTCTGACTTTCACATCCTTCAGTAATAATTTAAAAATATTCTCTACAGTCTAGTTGGCACATGCCCATAATCCCAGTACTCTGGGAGGCTGAGGCAGGAGGATCACAAGTTCCAGCCCAGCCTATGCACCATAACAACTTAACAAGACTCTGTCTCACTGTTAAAAAGTAGAGGGCTGGAGGTCAAAGGCCTTAGATTCAACCCCCAGTACAATTCACACACACGCATACACACACACACACACACACACACACACACACACAAATCTCTACAACTAACCTTCATGATTTTCTCCCTTTTTGACTGTCTCACCTACTTCAACCTGCTAGCAGCTCTCTTTTCCTAAGTTATCTTAAAGACACCAGTGGTGCTCCTTGCAATTTTCCAGCCTGTTCTGTTTACTACAAAGATGACCCCAAAAATTTTCATAGGAAAGGTATTACAGACTCTCTTGTGTTACCCTAAAGTTCACATGTTGAGGCCTTCATCCTTGATGTCAGGCCCTATCCTTGAGACAGGGCCTTTGAAGCAGTGACTAAGATTAAATAAGGCCCTTTGCATCAGGCTCTAATCCAGTCTGACTGGTGTCCTTGTCAAAAGAGGAAGAGAGCCCAGAGACACACACATAGAGGAAAGGCCATCTACAAACCAGGAGCTAGACCTCAATAGAAACAAAACCTGGTGATAACTTGATCTTGGACTTCTGGCTTCCAGAACTGTGATAAAATACATTTCTGTTGTTTAAGCCACCCACACTGTGGTATTTTGTTATGGCAAGCCTAGCAGACTAACGCAGGGGCTTAGGGCAACAAACTGGTCTTGGCAACCTCTCCTGAAGATTACTGCTTTTCTTTAGATCATGGTTGTATTTGAAGACACTTGCACTGCAGTGGGAACTGAAGAGATTATTAATGGAATCCAAGTCCCCCCGCCCCCAACCTCCTCTTTCCTTGACTTTGAGCCATTTACCGGTTCTGCTCAAGGGACCTCATGTCTCATTTCTCAACTCTGAAGGCTGCTCAATTTTAAAACCAAGCAAACTTGCCTCCTGCTCTCTTTTGCCCCCCACCAGCCAGCTGGCCTCTGCGACTGTACAGCACTTTGAATTCCCTCCCTCTCACCTCCTGTCCAGCAAAGAAATACTGACACATGGGCCGTTTCCTGCACTGACAGTACTATGGCCCAGTGCTGTGGGGATACTTCGGCCATAGTTAGCTGCTCAGGCTGCTGTAGCAAACGACCACAAACTGAGTATATTAAAGAACAAAAATGTATTGTCATCTGAAATTGCAGGCCAAAAGTCTGTGATCAAGGTGAAGGCAGGGCTGGTTTCTTCCAAGGGTAGTGAGGGAGAATCTGTTCCGTGCCTGTCGCCCAGCTTCTGCCTTCGTCTTGACATGGTGTTCTCCCTGAGGTGCTGTCTGTGTCCAAATATCTCTGACTACACTGTGGGGCAGGACAGCTGACGTGCCGTTGGGAGGTGGAGCCTGGCTGGAAGAGGGCAGCCACTGGGGAGGGGCGTGTCTCTCCCCTGCTCCTCCCTTCGCGCTCTGCTTCCTGACTGCCATGAGGAGGGCAGCTTTCCTCTGCATCAGGCCCTTCCACCATGCTGTCTACCTTGGACCGTGGACTGCAGCCAGAGCCCAAATAAACCTCTCCTGCTTTAAAAGAATTTCTCCTTTTTGTAAAGACACCATTGTGGATTAAGGACCCACTCTACTCCAGTATGACCTTATCCTGACTAACATCTACAATGGCCTATTTGTAAATGAGGTTGTATTCCAATGGAATGGGGGTTAGGGCTTCAACATATACATTTCAGGCAACACAATTCAACCCCATAATGCCCACCTTGTGCAAAAATATACTTGAATGGGCCAGGGATTATATGGTCTAGATAGATGTCCTTTGTCTGAGGGACAACTGGCTATAACTTTTTCCCATTCTGTGGGTTTTCTTTTCACTCTGTATGTGATTTCTTTTGTTGTGAAAAAGGTTTTTAATAAGGTGAGATCTTGGGCCAGGCATATAGTTCAGCAGCACAGCAACTGCCTGGCATGTGCAAGGTCCTGAATTCGATTCCTGGTACAAAAAAAACCCAAGAAGGTTAGAAATAAAGACCTCAGTTCTTTTACATGTGTGTATATATATATATATATATATATATATATATATATATATATATATTTGAAAGTTTGCAGAGCACTTTAACCCATCTGCTTCTCCCTATTCTTTACAGGAAGGCAGGGGTTAAAAGCATGGTCTCTGAGACCAGATTGCTTAGGTTTAAATTCTGGTTTTCATAGTGTAGCTCAGCGGCAGAGTCCAAGCTTAGCTTGTGTGTGTGGGTGCACACTTGCATGGGTACCGGTCCCCCCCATACACACACATCAAATCCTAGCTCAGCCAATTCCCAGCTGTATGATCGTGGGCAAGTTATTTAAGTGCTGATCTACAAACTGAAAAATGCTGGTCACACTTACCTATTGGGATTGTTGAGAGGACTGAATGAATTGACACATAGGCAGTATCTGGAACAGTATCTGCCAAACAGCAAGTGTCGATTAAGTGTTAGTTAATATCATTATAAAGTCAGCATATAGCTGGGCATGGTGGCACATGCCTATGATCTCAGCACTCTGGGAGGCTGAGGCAGGAGGATCACAAATTCAACCCAGCCTAAGCAATTTAGTTATTTAGCAAGACCCTATCTCAAATTAAGAAATAAAAAGAGCCTGGGGTGTAGCTCAGCACAAAGAGCTTGGGTTTAATCCCTAGTAACACACACAAACACACACACACACACACACACACACACACACACACACACGAAAACTCCAAAGTTTAAAACACAAATCTTTGACTTTCACCTACTTAGTGGAATTAAACAGTAAGAACCCAACCAGCTTTTTGCTGTTTAATTCTCAAAATCCCCCACTTTATCCAAACCCAGCCGTAACTCCCTTCCAGTCCTGATTGCCCATTTAACCGTATTAGTGCATTCTTCACTAATAGCCAAAACCTCATTTTACCATTCTGCCAAGTCTGTCCTTCTGAACTTCCACTTTCGTGTGTGTGTGTGTGTGTGTGTGTGTGTGTGTGTTTGTGTGTGTATGTGTGAACTGAACTCAGGTCTCACGCATGCTTAGCACACCTCTAACCCCTAGACCTTTCTAAATCTCATTTTCTGTTCATATGGCCTATTGGCCATTTCTAGAAGATGTCACAGTGTAAGAGTGGTTCTATAAGCTTAGGTGGTCCAACTCAACTCAGTGTTCAGTACCATTGCATAGTCTTGTAATTGATAGTTCTTCTAAAGCTCACCATTCTCTTCAAGCCCCCAATTCTATTCCCCTTTCTTTTTTTTTATTTTAAAAATAAAAGGAGGAAAATATTAACAGACAGACAACACTTTACAAAATAGCAAAGGAACAGTACAGACAGTACGGAGTTACAAACAAAGTGTAGGGAATTAACAATGCTTGTTGTATTACATATTGATATCTTCAAAGTGGTTTCTCATGAAAACAGATATAGACATGCAAAGCTGATCAACCAAGGCCTCATTGACAGTTTCTTTCAGCAAAGAAATACAAGACAGTAGAACAGCCATGTTAACTAGCCTGCATGTACATACATACAAACTTTGTCCTTCTTTCCCTTCTCTTTTCCATGTCCCAGTTACCCTTTACCTTTGAGTGCTTTCCTATCAATTCACAATGTCTATCATATCTTCTATTCCCCTTTCTTATCCTCAGTTAATGCTTTACTGACATCAGAAGTCAGGAATTTACTGTAATATTCATGTAATATTTCTTTTTCTCTCTTTCTTTTGAGGCAGGATCCCCCTGAGTTGCCCAGGTTGTCTTCGAACTTGTGATCCTCCTGCCTCAGCCTCCCGAGTAGGTAGGATTATAGGTGCCACTGTGCTCAGTTTTGTAATAATATTTTCATTTTGAAATTTGTTTAAAATAAAATTTTGATCAAAAAAAAACACCCTAGATTATATCCCAAGTGAGTTCAGTAAGTCATTTAGCTTTACAGAAGTCTCTCTTGAATAGTTCTAGCTACTGTCCCTCAAGTTGAATGAATTTGTTAAATCCTTTGTAGACATCTGTGTACAATGCCAATGCATATACTTTTATCAGTCTTGGTGTGCAGATTTCAAGGCTTCAGTGAAGGGTCGGTTTGAGTAATGATATATATTTGGCATGATGGCTTTTCCAGCTAATTACTGTAAGTCACTATTTAAAATCTATATTGCTTTGAAAGAAGTTTAAAAAGATATTTTAGTAAAAGAAAGACAAACTCTTTTCCTTAGGCCTCATGATTTAAATCCTTCCGGCCCCTTTAATCTTGCTCAGTCCCACAGTGCTCCTTCACTTCCCAGCTTTTGAAACTACGTCAGTCTCTTCCTCCACCCTTCAACTACGCACAGGACCTCACTATATGGAAAAGCCTTTCATTGCCTCTAGTTACTGTGCCGTTCCTCCTGTTCCTCACCACTGCGCTTCTTGAACACATGGTCAATATAACGTGCTTGTCGGCTAAAACAAAACAAAACACCACCATGGTGCAGATATAATGAAAATATGGAGGCAAAGCAGAGACTAACCTGTGGAGCCAGGGGTTTTGCAAACTCTGATCTGATTCAATAAATATGAGTGGTACTCACCACTGTGCCTAGGCCCAGGGCTACAAATGGAATCAAATGTGGACGGTTATGTAATCAGCTCAAAGCTACAGATAGCAATTGATGGAGCCCACAGTGAAACCCAAGCGGGCGACTCCAGAATGCCCTTTGGCGGGATTAGGTGCTGGCCAATGGAGAGCAGGGGAATGCCCTGGATGGTGCCTGAGGATCATTTCAAGATACAGGAGAAATGAGAGAACTGGCAAAATGACAGCTTTCTGAGCAAATTAAAGATTGGCAAAGATTCCAGGTCCTGGCCATGTTCAAGTGACCACTGAGAGAAAGCTGGGGCCCATTAGGAATTCTTTGGGATTTGATGTTGCCCAGTCCAGGGGGTGCTGGGTGCACGCGCAATCACCAAAAGCCCACAGAAACTGTGCTCTCCTCGGTGGTGGTCAGCAGTTCTACCTCTTTCTCTTTCCCCTGGTCCTTTGTGCCATCTTGCTCTTTATTCTCCAAGGAAAGGCCTGAGATGCACCCTTTTCTTGCTCAGCCATTCCTCTGAAAAGACATGTAACATTCAAATTTGAATCAGCACTCTCATTTGCCGCTCACGCTCTCAGTTTCAAATCTCCTGCAGAAATGGCTCGGGATATAGAACCGGGTGAAGCAGGACTCGAGCCTGCAACTTCTCCCCACGGGGCTTATTCTGTGTGTGCCTCCATCCACCAGGCAAAGAACAACCTCCTAAAGACCCCCAGGCCCTGAGAGGATCCTGAGTCTTTCTCTGTAGAGTGTGGGCAATCAGGAAGCTTTTCTTAGCTAAGCAGTGACACGATCCAAGCTGTGATTTAGGCGGATGAGTTTGGCAAGTCCACACATGATAGACTGAAGGAGACAGAGAGAAGCCACTCGGAAGACAAAAAGAGGGCTCAAGGGTTGGGAGAACAGAGGGACAGGCATCTCTGAGAAGATGAGAAGTTCATTTGTGTACCTTTTGCGTCTACAGTGGCATTTAAGTAGCCAGCCCATTAAGCAGGAGATTTGAAACTGAGAACGTCTAGGAAAATGCCCCATGTGCTGGTCTCGCTTCCTCACCCCCTGTGAGAATGCAAAATGGTACCACCATTTTAAAGAAGACTAAACACTTGGCCGGTCGCTCAGGGGTCCTATGCTATTGGTCCACTGTGCTTCACAAAATTTAGTTTCATAGTACAGAGTGTTAACCCTCTTCTACATCCACAATGCAAGTTCCAGCCAGCCTCTAGGACCTCATTCCATCCCAAATCTTCCTTGAAAATTTCCCAGGATCTTTATCTAGCCCAATGTTCCTTCACTCTTCTGACTATCTCTATAGCAGCTTATTTTACTTTATTTTTACAGTCCTGGGATAGAATCTAGGGCCTTCACTATAAGCCATATCCCAAGTCCTTTTATTTTATTTTGAGACAGGGTCCTGCTAAATTACCAAGTTGCCCAGGCCAAGTTCAAACTTGCAATCCTCCTGCCTCAGTCTCCCAGAGTGTTGGGATTACAGGCAAGCACCATCATGCCTGGCTTAGTTTCATGTTCGTAAAATGCCCCTTAGTCTAGTTTTCATCATCTGTGACCCATGATGGGTCTTTAACAGGGCAAGCAGTAGGTTACAATCTAGATAGGCTCTATGGGACTGTGACCTAGACCATCCCAGGAAGCACGTCCACGCAGGAGGCTGAGGCTTGCATTCCCACATCAAACTCAGTGTACCTAGGAGTCAAACTTCCCTTCATCCTAAGGGGTAAAAGCCTCTGAGCCAACCAGTGGGAATCTGCCTTTGGAGCCTCCTGAGTGCTGGGATTGCAGGCGTGAGCCACTATGCACAGTTTAGACTTATTTAAAATCTACATGAAGGAATTCTGTTAGATGGGGAAAAATAATATAAACTGTGGGCACACTGGTTAAAAAAAAAGAAGACAAAGACTTTCCTTTGGAAAATCCCTAGATAATCCTTTAAAATCTTTTGGATTAGTTTTTAAAATGCAGTGCTTTTGGGAAACATTCCATTTCATCATCATTAATTCTCCTCTGGGCATTGATTTATCACCTTACTTTGTTATACCCCGATAGTAAAGAAACCTTCCTGAACAGGCAAGAGTTGCCAGGGAAATCAAGTCGGATGCCCAGGAAATAAGCTAGGAATGACCCAAGAGTCAGGCCTGTGGGTACTGAGTCCCAGTGGGAGGGACTCTGGAAGGGCAGGGCTGCAATCCCAGCACTCAGGAGGATGAGGCAGGAGAATCACCATGAGTTCAAGGCCAGCTTGGGCTACACAGTAAATTTAAAGCTATCCTGAACTACAGAGTGAGACCCTCCAAATAAATAAATGGATCCAGGGGCCATAGTTCAGTAGTGAGGGGATAGACCCGAGGGGTACACATGTCTGGGTGGGGACTCTTACAGCACAACCCTGGTGGTACCATTTTGCTTTCTCACAGGGGGTGAGAAAGCGAGGCCAGCACATGGGGCATTTTCCTAGACGAGGCTGAGTAGGTTCACAGTCCTTGGATAAAAGTACGCCTCCACCCTTCCACTCTGCTGGGCTTTCCCATAAAATGAACAGCATGAAAACAACTTCTTCTCCTCCTCCAGAAGGTAATTTTATCATTTCTCATCCAGAAGATAAATCTTCTGGTCCTGGAAATGTAGAGGTTTGTTGTTGTTTGTTTTGTTTTCTTTTGTCTTGGTTTGGCAATACTGCAGTTGAAGCCAGGGCCTTTGTGTACTGAGCTACACATCCCCAACCCCTTTTTTTATTTTTTATTTTGAGACAGTCTCACTAAATTGCAGGGTGGACCAGGTCAAGCCAAAGACTCTGTTTCCCTGTTTTCCTCCAAACTGCATTTAAAAAACAATCTTTCAAGTTGTCTCACACTGCCATCTAGTGGCTCAAAGCAGCAGGCACCCAAAAGTGCCTGTCATGCGCAGAATTTTTGAGCCGTTATTTCTCTTGAAAGGAAAAAGTTCATTTTTTTGGTGTACAACTGTCATGGCTTGTGTTTAGATGTCCCCACTAAAGCCTCATGCTTTCAGAGGTGGCTGGATCTAGAATGTGTGACGCTAGAATGGATTCACAGTGCAATGCTAGGATCAGGGGCACTAGGATTAAGGTTGTGAGTGCTACTCGCCCTAAGAAGCCTGGGTGAGATATAAGGGATGGAAAGAACTGTGGTTGTCCCTTGCTGCTTTGCTACCTTATGCTCACCATGAAACTGTTTCTCTTCTGTGATGCCCCTCTGTCATGCCACCCTGCCTTGGAGCCAGCTAATTATGGACCGAAACCTCTACAGACCATGAGCTAAATAAACCTTTCATCCTTTAACTTTGCGTGTCAGGTATTTTGTCTTGGCAATGAGAAAAATGGCTAGGACAGGAGCACTAATGGGCTTCTAAAGTTCTATACAGCTGAAACTTTATTAAAGTCTCAATGTTCTTTAGGAGAATTTAAATAAAAGTTTTTAAAATTTCTTGAGCACTTTAATGATCTGCAGTTTTGAATTTTACCTTGTGTTCATTTGATACCACCAAAAAGAATTTCATTCAAGTAGGTGTTATACTTTTCTCGTTGCTGAGACAAAATACCTGACATGTAAAGTTAAAGAAGGAATGGTCTGTAGAGGTTTGTAGAGTTTGTAGAGGTTTCAGTTCACAGTTGGCTGGCTGCAAGGCAGGGTGGCATGGCAGAGGGGCATTGCAGAGGAGAAACAGTTCATGGTGAGCAGAAGGTAGAAAAGCAAGCAAGAGACAAAACAAGCCTCTTTTTGTGCCTTATATTGTATCTGGGCTATGAGGATTAGGATGGTACCAATCAATCAGTGGACTGATGTAGTGATCACCCACCCTTAATCCTAGTACCCTTAATCTTAGCATTGCACTGTGGAGAAAGACATTCTTTAGTTTATCTTTCAATGCATTACCTATCTGAGACTTTGGACCTGACCAAGCCATGTGATTGTTTGATTCTGGAGGAAGTCTAGCAAAAGCATTAGTGTAAAAGGAAATGATAGCAGGACCTGTGTCCCTGCGGAAAGCTGCTGGGACAACACTAGATGCTTTGTTGAGATATGCCCTAAAGAATGGTAACATGATGGCTAACTAAGCCAAGTCTCATTCCTGTGATAATTCAATTATAGTGTCCTTGCTAATCCTGTTGATTCCTCCAATTTACCCTGTTGTTGCCTTTGTTCTTTCTCAATAAAAGGTTACTGAAAATGGTAATCGAAGCAATGGTCCTGGAGGCTAAAGCCCCCTGATCCCAGAATTTTGCCTCTCTGTTTTTCTTGTTTTTCCTTTTCATCCACAGGCACCTCGTTCTCCAGACCTGTCACCCCGGACAGAAACAGAATATATACCAACATTGCACCGTGAATCAATCACACGCTCTAGATCCAGCCACCTCTGAAAAAGTCCTATGTATTACTGCATGAGGCTTTGGGGGGACATCTAGACACAAGCTATAACACTAGGCATTCATCTTCTCAATGATTTGGGGGGCAAAATTCTGTGCTTGGACGTTTGCAGGGCAAAGCTCCCGGGTGATGCGCAGTGAGACTGAAACAGTACAAAATCCAGGTGGAGTTAGAGGGAACTCAAAAAGGCTTATTGATGCTATGTGAAAAGGAACCAAAGGGAGTCGTTGGGCATGGTGCCGCCCAGCACTCTGGGAGGCTGGGGCAGGAAGATTGCAAATTCAAGCTCATCCCAGATAATTTAGCCACTTAGTGAGACCCTACCTAAAGGGGCATTGCTGGAGATGTAGCTCAATGTGAAGGCCCTGGGTTCAAGCCCCAGGACCGCTAAACAAAGTAATCAACTCTAGAGAGAACATTTATGGGTCATAGCCAACATCCAGGCCCTTGGTTATTTGGCAGTTGTAGCGCCTGTCACCCTAACATCAGCTGCGATTTTGAGCTGGGGTTTGTAAGTCTGCAAAACTTGTTTGTATTTTGTGCATAAGCAGTGAAAGTACTTCTCTCTTTCTCTGTGTGGTGTGACCCAATGTCACAGAACACAAAATCAGGGCTACTTTAGCCTCAGATTTCTAGAGTTTGTAATGGAACTGTTTTCTTTCCTTTCCTTTTTTTCCCCCCTTCTCTTTTCTTTATATATGTATGTGGTAGTGGGGATTGAACCCAGGGCCTTTGCATTGAGCTACATCTCTAGCCTTTTCATCCTATTATTATTATTATTATTATTATTATTATTATTATTAATCATTCTATTTGGGGACAGGGACATAAGTCTCTAAATTACCCAGGTGGGGCTGAAACTTTCAATCCCCCTGCCTCAGCCTCCTAGACTGCTGGGATGACAGGTGTGTACCACTCATTCTCGCCTTTTAAAATCTTCCTCTTTTATCCATGGAGTTGAGTCTTACTTCTAAGAAAGCAAGGCTCTGAGATATATTTGAGAAACCAATGCCTTTATGGCAATCATTCCTCACATAGCTAAGGCCCTATCACTGCCCTGAGTCTGACTCTCCGTTCCTGTAGGATGAGTTAATTCCTAGGCAGCTCCTCAAGCTTTGAGTGAATCCAGGCCCTTTCAGTTACAGAGTCAGAAACACAAGGCAACTGGCTTAAGGGGCAAAAAACAAAGAAAAAGAAAGAAAAGAAAAGAAAAGAAAAGAAAAGAAAAGAAAAGAAAAGAAAAGAAAAGAAAAGAAAAGAACAGGAGTAATGAACTGCTTTATGTCACTGGGGCATCCAGGAGTGATCATCAGGCATGGAGGGATCCAAAGGCTCACAAAATATTGCCAGAGCACTATGTGTTTCCCACCCTTACCTCTGCTTCTTTCTCTGCCCCTATTCTCTCCCAGTCTATAAGGGTTTCCCCCATGCGATAGGAATATGACCCCCAAAACCTTCAGGCTTACAGCGTCGAAGCTTGAGACCCAAGGAAAAATTTCCAGCACTCATAGATACAGTTCTTCAAAATTCACTCCCCCTGCCCTTGCCTGTCCCTTGAACAAATCAGGGGCCAAGGAGATGGGGTAGCAGAATCAAGTGCTAGGATTGCCTGTCTTCAAGATGACCTCCAGTGATCCTGCCTCTTGATATTTATACCCTTGCCTAACATCCTTCCACATTGTATCAAGCTGGGCTGTGTGACTGATAGAATAAAGCAGACAGAATTGCACACAGCCTCTTATACTAGGTCATAAAAGCACTGCAGATTCCTCTTGCTCTTCTCTTAGATCACTCGCCTGGGGGAAGCCAGATGCCATGTCCTGAGAGACACACAGGATAAGAAACTAAGCCCCCGCTAACGGCTGTGTGCATGAGCCTAGCAGTGGGTCCTCTAACTCAGTCACACCTTCAGATGACTGTAAGTCCCAGCTGACATCTGGACTCCTGCCTCATGAGATACCTTGAGCTAGCAATAGATGACTAGTGCAGGTGCCAACATTTAAGGTCGAGGAGACCAGGTAAGGCAACGGGCTGTCAACCAGAACTAGAAGTAAATCAAACAGGACAAGTGGTGATCTCCTAAAGAAAAGCTGGTGCTAATACAGGAAAAATGGAGATCTTGTTGATCCTTGAAAGAATGATGGGCAGACCAAAATAAGAGCTGTCTATCACCACCCTTCATGCACGGAGGACTTGTGCCACTGCCAGGCCTCCAAACCTGCTCAGGTGGGTCCAAAGCTCAGTGATAGACTTGCTCTTGGCTTTACATACTACTACTGTTGTTACTAGAAGGGTAATTATCAAATATACTAATCCCTGATCCATTATTGTTCCTGTAATAAAAGGATTGGGCTTTGGGGCCAGCTCTATGGCCATGGACAAGTTACCTCTCTAAGACTCAGGTTCCTCATCTATAAAATGGAATACCAGCCAGGCATGGTGGTATATACCTGTAATCCCAGCCTGGGCAATTTAGTGAGACCTTGTTTCAAAATTTAAAAAAAAAAAAATGGTTGGGGATGTAGCCCAGTCCAAAGGCCCTGAGTTCAATCCCTACACTGAAAAACAAAAGATAGTAGTTCTATCTACCTCTTAGATGACAAATTAAATGAAGGTATGGTATAGTACACGCTTCCCCAGTACTTCCTCCTTGATGAATCTCATTAACTGCTGATATAGATATAATACAGATATCTCCATATGCTGGAACCTGGGATTGCTACTTTATATGGCAAATGTGATTAAGTGAAAGACCCCAAATTATGAGAGATAGATTTGCCCCAAATGTCACAAAAGTCCTTGTGATTTAAGAGGAAGGCAGAAGGAGATTATGTACACTCAGAAGAGGAAAAGGCACTGTGGGCACAGAAGCAGAGGTTGGATGACATTACCACAAGCCCGGGGATGACTATGGCCACCAGAACCTGAAAAAGACAGAGACAGATTCTCTGCTGGGGTCTCCAGATGGAGATACTTGACTTGAGCCCAGTGAACTGATTTCAAACTTTCTCGCCTGCAGAACTGTAAGAGAATAAATTTCTGTTTTAAGTCACCGCATTTGTGTAATGCGTTACACAAACCCTAGGAAACAAATTCAGTATTATTATTTGGAAAGCCACCTGCAGCTGTTCAGTCCATGGCACACAATATAAAAGAAGGTATGGAAAGAAGTGTGATTTAAGAATTAGAGGTCTTCGCTATTCCCCCACCTTTCCACCAAAGGGATAGGAAACCCTATACTGCATAAATGTTTATATTCATTTTTATCTTGCAAGTGAAAAAGGTAAGAGTGCTTGTCAGAAACTTTGACCCAAAAGTTCTAAAGAAGGACAAAGGGAGTTTTAAAAAATGTAAATGATACTCACATTTCCTTACTACCAATGACATAAATGTCCGTGGCACCTGCTCTCCTAAAAATCCACCACCAACTTTAAATTGTAATAACACATTTAGTTTGGATCTTATTTCTGATAGCTGTCTTTAGAATGCTTATTTACCAACTTCTAGAAATTACCTTCAGATTTGGTAGGCTGAGACTATTGCTAGCAAAATTTGCCAATGAAGCGAAAGATTCATCTAAGCCATCTATTTATATCCTGTTTGGAAGCTTCTATTTCAGAAAGGTAATTAAAATTGACTACAGCAGCTTGAATTCTCGATGGATATGATCTCTGCAGTGCAATCTCTTTTGTGGACTCCATTTAAGTTTTGTATTAATTACAAGTTCCACCTAGTTGTGACTCCTACTTTTTGGTCCTTCTCCTACCCTCTACACCTTCATATTCAAAGTAGACCTCACAGCAGTTGCTCTGTATGCTCATTATGCTTCTGGTTTTGTTTCTGTTTTTGTTTTTGAGTACGCACAGTCAAGTGTCTTCAAATTCACAGTGTCTGAGGGGACTCTTCCCAGGTTCTCACCAGGGCACCCTATCCTGAGTGCTAGGACAAAGGCTGTTGGAGGCCCAGACACAGCCACTTGGGTGTTACACAGCCAACACCCTGGGCGGAATAACCACAAAGAGAGCAGCAGCTCCTGCTGCTTATTGAGACTTAACTGTTGTATGTGGCTACCAAAAATAGAAGAAGAGTCTGCCTTTCCTATTGGGGCACCCCACTAGTGACATAGTGATGGAGCGAATGTCAAAAGTTTTAGTCTAAAAATTCTGATTTCACAGCAACTGTGCTCCTTTAAAGTTGTCGGGACCATGTGACACAGTGACAAAGGAGGTGATTACAAGAAGCAGAAAGCCTAGCAGACGCTTGTGGCAGACAAAAGAGACAAACACAGCCATACTCCCAATACACAGGGTTCATGTAGGGTAGGTGAGGCCAAGGCCACATGCATTCGAGGAGATGGGAATGTGAGACCTTTTAAATACCAAACCATGATTTTCAGAGTTTGGAGCTTCTGGATCTTGAGCCCTTATCTCAATGGATGCTAAAGTTTAACATGACTTTTAACCTGTTACCAAATGCATGTCAGGTCAAATGCCATTTATCTTCTCTGGCTGATTCTTTTTGGTTTGTGTCCAGTTTGATCGAAACTGGGACTAAAATTATAATTAAAGATAACAAACTGCTCAAAGTCGGAGAGTTGGCGGGGAGTACGGGAAAGGGGTGTCCATGAAGCCAACGGATCCTTCTACTATGCCGCACTTCCCACCCTAGACTAAGACACTCATTTATCAGGTAACTCAACACTCACTAGAAAACTTGAGGCAATACAAGGAGGCAGGTTGTCAGCTACAGCGATCTAATAATATTTTCTCAGATGATCACTGTAGCTGCTACCACATCTAATACTTATAATTAAGCTTCATTAACAGTCATACCAGTAACAATGATTTTGCGGTTGAGCTAAAGTGTACTTTTGCATATTTATGTAATGAAAAGGTCTGTTAAATTAATGGTGCAAACAAGATTATTGAGTGGAAAGGATGTTTTCGATTCCTTTAGAGGCAACCATTTACATATTACATGTAAACACTTGATGTGCTGATGGCAAAAAAATTGTATCTGTTTGCTAAAATTGTTTTCCTGGACAATGTATTGTCATCAGCCTAATTACAGCTGCTATATTTTCTTGAAAGCATGAAAATTTAGCTTGGAAACAGATTAAAATATTTGGACTCTTCTATACACAAATATGTCATTATTACCTCAATATAGTTATTAACTATTTCTTTTTTGTTTTTTGTTTTTGTTTTTTTGTGACACAATCTCACTATGCAGTTCAGGCTCGCTTTGAGCTCACTTTGTAGCCCAGGCTGGCCTCGAACTTGCAACGATCCTCCTGCCTCAGCCTCCCGAGTGTTGGGACTACAGGTGTGTGCCACCATGCCCGGTCAACTATTTGTAAATTAACACGAGATTTTATGAATGAGTAAACTCTAGCTCAAAAGCTTAAATGATATAAATACACATCATCTTGTGAAAATTTAATTCATGTCACAGACTTGGGCAGTTCTTTCTTTACCTCAAAGGGTCAAAGTCACTGGTACTTTGCTGCTACTTCTGCCACTGTGAGCAGTGACTTATTTTTCCATCTATTCCACCCACCCGAGTTTGGCCAACTGGCATTTGGCATGCATTTCAAGCTCCTTCCCATGGACATTCTGCACCACAAGCGCTAGAAAGCTAAAAACTATATCCCCCATTATCCTCTCTGATTATGGATTAGTTCTGCCCCTCACTCAAACTGTGGAAGGTTGAAGGAGGCATAAGCCAATTTCCCAGTGGTTAGGCTACTTCAGTGTGGAGAAATGACAGAAGTGAGTCTAGCCCATATTTCCACTTACACAAGTTTAAAAAAAATGTTTTAGAAGAACTGTACAGAGGGATGTCTTGAAGACCCTCTTTGAAATGAAACGCGGGGCTCAGTGGCAGAGCACTTACCCAGCACCGTGCACAAGGTCCTCGGACTGATCTCCAGCACCACGAAAAAGTATGTTTGGGATCCCTTCCATTGTCATCTGCTGCAACTTAATCTAGGCCACAGGGGAAAGATTCCCAGACCCCAGGCAGCAGCCTCCAGCTGGTCCTTCAACCTTCGTTCCCGCCCCCATCCATTTTCCGTATGGAAGGGAGAAAGACCTTCCTTGGGGCAAATGTCATCATGTCAGTTCTCTGCTTAAGTAGCTTCCTGTTACTCCTAAGAAAAGTTCTGGACTCCTAAGAAAAATTCTGGACCCCTAAATTGGCTTGGAAAGTCCTTCAAGTCTTCTTTATCTACAACCTCATCTCTCCCTGTTCTGTCCTTCTCTTTCCTGTCCTCCAACACAGAAGCTCAGTCTCTCACCTTTGAGTCTTTGAACGTGCTTTCCTCCTCCAGGAAGCCTCATCTTTCGGTTGTTATGAGTTGCCTTCGTATTAGCCTGTAGTTAGCATTTACTACACTAGGTGGCGACTCTCACTTAATTACTTTAAACTTACCACAGGCAAGAACTGTTTTGCTTTGGTTGTATCTCCAGCACCTGGTGCAATGTCTAGGGAGTTATAACAATTTACTAAGTATTTGTCCAATGAATGAATGAATTATCTATCAAAACAGTTTTCTAGATGGCTTACCCAATTCCACCTTCTCTAATTCTTCCTAGAATTATCTTTCTAAAACACCAGTGTCTTCATGCTGAAAACACTTCACACACACACCCCTACACTTTTTGGCAGTATTCATGGGGTTGAACCCGGGCCTTCACAGTGAGCTACTCTACCACCACTTTTACTTTTTTTATTTTGCTAAATTGCCCAGTTTGGGCACAAACTTGGAATCCTCCTGTCTCAGCCTCCCAGAGTGCTGCAATTGCAGGGATCCACTACCACACCAAGATACTCCCTTTTTCTTAATAGATCAGGTTCAAAAGCTTTTGAGCAGTCAGGCATGGTAGCACATGCCTGTAATCCCAGCACTCGGGAGGCTGAGGCACGAGGATCATTGTGAGTTCGAGGCCAGCCTGCGCTACAAAGTGATCTCAAGGCCAGCCTGAACTGCATAGCAAGGCCCTGTTTCAAAAAGACAAACAAAAAGTTTTCAAGGGATTCCATAACTTTTTCCCACACACTCTATCCAATTATGTGTTATGAAGATTGTTTTTTCTCTGGATATGATATATAAATATTTTCCTGCAAGAAAAGAAGTAAATCTCCCAGGGCCTCTCAGCAGCTTTCATTTGTTGGGAGTGTGGGGAGTAAGATGGGAATGGAGCCCTGAGTCCTCCAACTGTCCCAGAGCAGCCTAGATTAGCTGAAAGGAGCAGAAAGGAAACCCTAGTGGCCACATATGCCTGGGAAGCAAGACAGCATAATGCCATAAAGGAGAAACTAAAGGGCAGAGGGCTAGTATTATATGATTGGATACACAGCTAAAATCTGTTTCTATGGCTATAATGATATCTTGAAATTCACAAGGCCAACTAGACCCCAGAAATTGGAGTATAAAAATCCCGTGTCTCCAGGATTTTGCTTGCCAATTTCCCTCTCTCCCTCTTTCTTCTCTTTCTTTCTTTCTTTCTTTCTTTCTTTCTTTCTTTCATTTTTGCAGTATTGGGGATTGAACCCAGGGCCTTCATATGGACTACATCCCCAGCCCTTTTTTTTTTTTTTTATTTTGGGACTGGCTGGGGTCACTAAATTGTCCAGGCTGGGGTCAAGCTAGTGATCCTCCTGCCTCAACCTCCTAAAGTTCTGAAATTACAGGCATGTGCCACCATATCTAGCTCTTTTTTTGAGACAGTGTCTCAATATGGACTCACTACGTAGCCCAGGGTGGAATCAAACTCGTGATCTTCCTGCTTAAGTCTCCCAAATGCTGGGATTACAGGCATGTGCCACCATGCCCATGTGCTGCTGCTATTTCTCCTCCTCCTCCCCTTCTCCTCCTCGTCCTCTTCCTTCCTTTTCTTCTATGGAGTCTCTGCATTTTACCTATGCTGCTCTCAAACTCATTGACTCAAAAGATCCTGGAGTCAAACAACACTCCCACATCTGCTTCCCCACTAGCTGGGACTATGGGTGTGTATCACCACATCTGGATTTTATTCTTTTTTATTTTCTTTTTTTATTAGTATATGTTTGTGATATATAATAATTACCTTCATCTTGGGGAATTGGTACATGTACATATCATCTTAACCATTTTTACTTCTTCTCTCAACCCTCTCATCTCCCAACATCCCCAGAACCCCTTCCCTTCTCCACAAAGTCTACCTGCCTGTTTCCTAGCATCTATCATTTATTTTTCCCTTTAAATGATTTATATTTTGGGTTTATCATATAATAGAAATCATATGATATTAAAGTTTGTATGTCTTATTTATTTCACTTACATTATGCTCCCAAGGTGCATCCATTTTCCTGCAAATTACTCATTTATCCTTTTTTATGGCACAGTAGTACTCCACTGTATATAAATACCACATTTTCTTTTTTTTTTTTTTTTTGGTTTTTCTCCCGTACTGGGAAGCGAACTCACGACCTTGCGCTTGCCAGGCAGGCGCTTTTGCCGCTGAGCTAAATCCCCAGCCCCTTATACCACATTTTCTTTATCCATTCAATGACCATTCATCTATTGATGGGCATATCAATGACTTCCAAGATTTAGCTGTTATGAGTTGTGCTGTTATAAACATGGGTATGCAGGTACCACTGTAATATGATATGATATCTTTAACTCTTTCAGGAAGATACCAAAAAGTATAGATGGATCAAATAGAATTTTTATTTTTATTTTTTAAGAAATTTAGTGGTTGTATTACATTCCCACCAGCAATGTAGAGGGGTTTCTTTTTCTACACAACTTTGTCAGCATTTGTTGTATTCTGAGTTCTTGATGATAATCATTCTTTCTGGAATAAGAGAATCTCAGTGTTGTTTTGACATGCATTTCTCTAACAGTCAAAGATGCTGAACACATTTTCATGCACTTACTGGCCATTTTCACTTATTTTGAGAAATATCTATCCATTTCAATTCCCCATATTTTGACTGAGTTTTACTTGGGGGTTCTAATTTTCTGAGTTCCTTACCTATTCTAGATATTAGTCCTGTATCGGAGGTGTAGTTGACCAAAATTTTTTCCCATTCTATAGGTTGTTTCCTTTGCTGTGCAGAACATTTTTAACTTGATATAATTCTATTTGCTCATTCTTGGTGTTATTTCTTGTGCAATTTAGGTTTGATTCAGAAAGTTCTTGCCTATGCATGCCTGTATCTTCAAGAGTTTTATCTATTTTATCTTCCAGAAGATTTAGTGTTTCTGTTTTTAATTCTAGGTCATTGATTCATTTTGATTTGATTTCAGCACAAGGTGAGAGATATGGGGTTAACTTCATTCTTCTGTAGGTCACTAACAAGTTTTACCAGCATATTTGTTAAAGAGACTATATTTTCACCATATATTATTAGCCCTTTTGTTGAAAATCAGCTGGCTGAAAGTTGGGTTGTTTTTACATCCTGTATTAGAATATTGGTTAATATGTCTGTTTTTTGTGCTGGAGAGGATGTTTTAAATGCAATGAAATTTTTAGTCCTATATTTCTAACACTCGTATATTTCTAACACTGTTCAAGGATGAAACTGGGAAACACAGTTGATTCTCATAATTAGAGAGCAGCAAAACTTAATGAGCCAAGGTGCTCCCGGAGTCAGGTGTGAGATAAGTGCAACTTAGCCAGACAGTGATGTTTTTCTTACTTTTAAGTCCCAAAGAGTTATTGCCTCAAGGACACCTCCGCCTGGTCTCAGACAATGATTGATTCTTTCCCCCATATTATATGATAGCAACCCCAATTAGCTTACATAGAATAAGTCTGCCTGACAACATAGAACCCAGCTTATGTAAACCAGTTATAAAATATCCTTTTGTATTTCCTTCTGAAAACCTACATAAATGACTACCTTACTTTAACAAAGGGCTGGTGATTTGGACCTCGATATCCCCCAGTCCGCCAGTGTAATAAAGCTGTCTGCCTTCTGAAGTGCCTCTTGTGCCCTGTCTTTGTCTGGTCTGGTCCTGCAACCCACGACAGTGCCGTGCCATGCTTTTTTTTTTTTTTAAACTATTGTGGCTATTTGGTATAATTTAAAGTCTTGGATTGTAATGCCTCCTGCCTTGCTCTTGTTACCCAGGATTGCTTTGGCTAAATTTTAGAATTGTTTTTTCTAGTTCTGTGAAAAAAAAATCTCATGATATTTTAATAAGGATTGTATTAAATCCTTTTTAATGAATATGACCATTTTGATGATACTAGTTGTGCCTATCCAAGAACAGGGGATGTCTTTCCATTTTCTAATGTCCTCTTCAATCTATTTTCAGAGCCATATTTTTTTGTTATACAGTTCTTTCATTTTCTTGATTAATTCCAGGTATTTAAATTTTGAAGCTACTGTGAATGAGATTATTTTCCCTGGGTTCTTTTGTTTGTTTGTTTGTTTTTGGTTTTTTTTTTTTTTCCGGTACCAGGAATCGAACTCAAGACCTTGCACTTGCCAGGAAGGCGCTGTGCCACTGAGCTAAATCCCCAGCCCCTCAGTGGGTTCATTCTTGAGGTATAGGAACACTATTTTTATGTGTTTATTTTGTATCCTGCCACTCTGCTGAATTTATTAGTTCTAAGAGTCTTCTGGTGGAGCTTTTGGGATCATGTCATCTGCAAATGAAGATATTTTAACCTTTTCCTGTTCAAATCCCTTTTATTTCTCTATCTTGCCTAGTTGCTTTGGCTAAATTTTCCAGTACTATATGGAAGAGGAGTGATCAGAGTGGACATCCTTCTTTTGTTACTGATTTTGGAGGAAATGTTTTCAATTTTTCTCCACTTTACATGATGTTGGCAGTGGTTTTGTCATAAATGGTTTTCATCATTTTAAGGTAAGGTTCTTCATGAATGCATACTGGATTTTATCAAAGGTTTTTTTTCCACCTGTTGAGATGATCATGCAATTTTTATCTTTCTGTTTTTGTAAATGTATCGTGTTTATTCATTTATATATGTTGAACCATCTTTGCATCCTTGAACTGAAAACAAGCTGGTCATTATGTATGATCCTTTTAATGATATTTTGAATTCTGTTTGCAAGTGTCTTGTTGAGGACTTTTGTACCCATGTTCATTAAAGAGATTAACCTGTAGTCTTCTCTTTTTTTTTTTTTTTTTTTTTTTGGTTTTTCTCCGGTACCGGGAACTGAACTCACGACCTTGCGCTTGCCAGGCAGGCGCTTTTGCCACTGAGCTAAATCCCCAGCCCCTAGTTTTCTCTTTTCTTAAATCCTTGTCAGAGTTTGGTATGAGGATAATGCTACCTTCCAGAAATCAGTCTGGCAGTGCTCCTTTTCTTTCAATTTCATGAAAGAATTTGAGAAGTAGTAATATTAGATCTTTCTGGAATTTCTGGTAAGATCTACAGTGAACCTATTGGATCCTGGGCTTTTCTTAGTTGGTAGGGTTTTTATGAATGCCTCATTTTCATTGCCTGTTAGTGGTCTCTTCAAGGTTTTTATATCTTCCTGGTTCATTTTTGGTAATTCATACGTGTCTAGGAATTTATCCATTTGTTCTAAGATCTCCATTTACTAGAAAATAAATTTTTGAAAGTTTCTTATAATTTTCTGCATTTTGGTAGTGTCTGTTGTGATTTTGCCTTTTTCATTTCTAAGTGCTTTGACATGGGTTTTTTTTTCTTTTGGTAAGTTCAGCTATGGGTTTGTCATCTTATCATTTTGAAGAAACAATTATTTGATTCATTGTTTTTTAATCTCAATTTCATTAATTTCTCCACCATCCTCTTATAATTTCTTCCCTTCTACTTCTTTTGCATTTGGATTGTTCTTGTTTTTCTAAGACCTTGACATACCTTATTAGGTTATTTATTTAAGTTTGATCTATTCTTTCAATGAGCATGTTTACAGCTGTAAACTTACCACTACTTAGCACTACTTTCATTGTGTCCCATAGGTTTTGGTATGCTGTGCTTTCATTGTCATTTGATTGTATGATCTTTTAAATTTTTCCCTGATTGTATGAACTTTTTTGTTTACTTTTGTTCGAGACAGGGTCTCACAGTGTAGCCCAGGCTGGCCTTCAACTCATGGTGATCCTCCTGCCTTAGCCTTTTGAATGCTGAGATTACAGGCATGTGTCACCATACCTGGCTGTATGAACTATTTAATTTCTTTCCTGATCTCTTCTGTGACTCACTGATTATTCAATAATGTTTTTTAGTTTCTTTTAATGTTGATTTCTGGTTTCTATCACTATATTTTGATAGTATACAGGGAATTATTTCCATTCCTTTGTATTTACTTAATCGTGTTTTAGAACCTAAGTTATGGTATATTTTGGAAAAAGTTCTATGTTCATCTGAAAAAATGTGTACTCTACAGTTGGATGAAACATTCTGTAGCTATCTGTTAAGTCCGTTGTTCAGTGGTGTGGTTTAACTCTGATATTTCTTTGTTTATATATATATTTTTTGTCTTTTTGAGACAGGTCTTGCTATGCAGTTCAGGCTGGCCTTGAGCTCACTTTGTAGCCCAGGCTGGTCTCGAACTCGCAACGATCCTCCTGCCTCAGCCTCCCAAGTGCTGGGATTACAAGCGTGAGCCACTACGCCCTGCCCTCTTTGTTTATATTTTCGTGTGGTTGACCTTTTTTATCTGTACATGTTTCAAGTACATAATGATTGCAATCATCATGAGGAGTTGGTACGTGCACATAACACATCTTAATTCTTTTTACATCCCCTTCCCTTCCCTTTCCTCCAGGCAGTATTTTTCTCTAGTCTTTCTTTCTCCTTCCTCCATCATTTTGTGTTATATATCTTTTATTTTGCTCTTTATTCATATTTCGAGTTTCTCATATAAGAGAAACCAGGTGATACTTAAGCTTGTGTGTCTGATTTATTTCACTTGACATGGTCTCAAGGTGCATCTATTTTCCTACAAATGACTCAAAAATATCCTTCTTTGTAGCAGAGTAGTATTCCACTGTGTATAAATACTATGTTTTCTTTATCCATTCATCTGTTGATGGACATACATGACATTTCCAAGATTTAGCTATTGTGAATTGTGCTGTTATAAACATGGGTATACATATATCACTGTAATATGATGACTTTAACACTTTCAGGAAGATACCTAGCAGGGGACTAGCTGGGTCAAATGGAATTTCTTTTTTGAGTGTTTTGAGGACTCTCCATACTGATTTCCATAATGGTTGTAGCAGTGTACATTCCCATCAGCAATGAAGGATTCATTTCCTCCTGCAGCTACACTAACACTTGTTGTTGTCTAATTTTTTGATGATAGTCGTACTTCCTGGAACAAGATGGAATCTCAGTGTTGTTTTAATTTTCACTTCTGTAATAGAGATGTTCAACATTTTTTCATGTATTTATTGGCCATTTATATTTGTTCTTCTGAGAAGTGTCTGTTCAGTCAACATTTTTTTGATTGGATCTTTTATTTGGTGAGGGATCTAATATTTTTGTTCTTTATGTATTCTAGATATTAATCCTATGTCCAAAGAATAGCTGGCAAAATTTTTTTTCCTGGTGATTCCCCAGTGCCCCATTCCCCTCCTGGGGTGGGACTTCCTTCTCAAGATCCAGACAATGGTCATTTTCTAAAATCCTCCTTCCCTCCTCACAATTCTACCCTTCTCTGCCTTCATTCTCCCTCCATTCCCTCACTTCCACACCATTCCCACCCCAATTGCCTTCACTTAGACTGACCCTGTCTCCAGCTGTGCCACTCTTCTCACATAGACCGGCTTCCCTCAAGGTTTTAGGGACAGTCCCTACTTATTTGGCCAGGCTCTCAGCTATAATCTTGGGTTCCCCCTCTCAACAATAAAGTGCTCCAATAAACTGGTGATATCTTGATCTGCAGCACGTCTCCCCAAGAGTCACTCAGATACTTCTCTCCTTCTTTCTTAGCTTTCTTTCTGCAGATTCTACACTTCATCTTCCAAGGCACAATTAATCCAGACTACTGTTCCATACTTGGGGCTCCATCTTACCTACACCTCATGGGCAAACATGACCTACTGCAAAGCTCTCACCCAATTGATTCCTCTCCTCACAAACAAATAAAAACTACTCTCATTCCTTGGCCTAGCTGGCTTTCTCTGCCTCTGGGTTTATACCCAGACCAGTTTGTAATACCTCAGAGAAAACCCATCAGAACCCATCCCTAAGCAATCAGACATAAAAGTTCTCATTAAACAGCTCAAACAGGCTATCACTTAGACCCCAGTCTTGGGACTCCTCGACTTGACCTGTCCCTTTCTCCTTTACACCTCAGAAAATAAATACATAGCACTTGGGGTCCCGGTGGCTGTTCTGAGGCTTCTCCTTCCAGCTGGCAACATATCTGTCCAAGGAGCTCAACAACACCTGTAAGAGATGGCCCAACGAGCCCTGACAGCAACCACCCTTTTAGCCTCTGGGGCAAAAGTTCACTCTATATCAACACCTTACCATCCACAATACCCATTCCCTCTTTGACCTCACCTCCTCAAAGGCTACCCACCTTCTCTCCCCCTCCAAAACCCAAGAAATCCACTTTTCCCTCATTTTAGACACGCTTATAACCTTGGGAAAGCCATTCCTTTATGTAATCACTCCCCAAGGAAACTACCTACAAGCCCTGCCAAAGCAACCCACAGGTCTGAGCCCTTTTGAGCTAATATACCATCATCCCTTTCTTCTGGACCCCATTCCCCCACTCATTCCCTAGTCACAGTCAGTTCAGGCCGTTCAAGCTCTCCTGGAAACGCATGCTGACTCTCTCCTTCCCCAGCCTTCACACTCACTACTTCTCTCCCCCTTCACTCCTGGCCAGCAGTCCTGCTCAAAATCCATTAATAGACCACTCTTCAGGCACCATGAGAGGGACACTAAAAGGTCCTTCCTACCACACCTACTGCTATAAAACCACTTAAAATTCCCTCCTGGATCCATCTCACATGCCTAACACTGGCCTCCAGCCCTCAGACTCCCAATAGACCACACATCACTGACCTCTGACTTCCCTACAGATTGTTCATTATTGGACCAACTAAGCTCAAGCTTAGCAAAATTCCCAAATACTCTAATGGAGATTGCCCCTAAAGACAGCCCTTTCATCTTCCTCTTCATATCCCTCATCTTTAGGATGGTAACCCTTTACCTTCTCTCCCTTGTATGCCTCTTTCCAGAAAGCTACCAGTCATTCTCATGACTCTTTCACTCCCTAAATTCACTTGCTTTACCCCTTCCCTCATATGAGAATTAATATCCTTTTCCCAAATTATCGAAAACCGGGTTAAATAACCCTGAGTTATTGCAGGCCTGCCTGCAATCTCCCAAGCAAGTGGACAGCAAAGGCTTAAATAAATGAGACAATGGAAATGATTTTAGGGCTTCAGGAGAGACTAACTCTCTTACAGCTTTGATATTCTCCGAGTTTAGCCAAAGACTTCTCTGGGCATCCCACATTTATTTGGTTTTCAAACAAAGGAGGAGGATACTCAAGAAAATGCAGGAATCTCGCAGGATCGTGGGAGAATTTTCTCAAGTAGTAAATTATGTTAATTAGGAGAACTATCTTATCTTTAGGTTGGTATTTATTGTAGGACTGTGGAGACTACAGCTGCAGTCTCCTTGTAGTAATTGGGGTTGGAGCCAAACGTCTTTAGCTGTGGCCTTATCTTGTCAGACAAGGTGCCTAAGCCTCAGGTAACTCACAAGTAAACATGGAAAGCCAGTTGGTTAATATTAAATCCTGCTCAGAGCCACTCTGTAGTGGTCCCCAACACCAAACCTCAACTTTACTCCTAGAAATAATCACTCACCTCTGGCTCCAGGACATCTTCTTTGAGCTCACGCCAACCCAGAACAGCTTCTTCAACTTCTGCCTTCACTTTCCGTTAATCCATCCAGCATGTTACCCATAACAAAAAACGATTTTCTCAGGTTGTTCAGTTAATTCCCTTCCTGGAAGGAGTCAAAATAGCCACTGCTGTTGTCACTGGGCCAGCCAGAGTAAAAGTCTACCTTCACTTTTCTTCAGCTCTCTCCAAGCATGTGGCCCAAAAGTCTCGTCCCTACCACCCCATCCAATGGCTGCCCATGCCAATATCAGTTCTGATTAACAACCTCAGGTCCAAATTCACTGCTCTGCTGCACCTAGACAAAGTTACCTCCTGCTCAGGCTCTTCCTAGAATTTAACCACCCTCTTTAGCACCTTGCCACCCAGCTTGCCTGACTGACCCCCACCCTTCATTCCTTGCCTGGACACCTCAGTTTCTGTCCACTATTTCTCTACCCTCTCTAAACAGATATCAGACAGTTTAAAACAGGTCTCTATTGAACCTGCAAGATCAAATCAACTCACTGGCTGCTATTGTGCTCCGAAATCACCAAGGCCTAGACTTGCTCACCACAAAACGTGGGCTCTGTGCTTTTCTACAGGAGACTTGCTGTTTCTTCAGCAAGAATTCTGGATTCAATCAGTATTAATATTGTTACAATATTCCTATCTGCATTTTAGACATATCAGTTAATTCCTTTAGGTCTCTCTTTTATACCTTGAAAGCTTTATACATTTATATTACTCTATAAATGCCGTGTGTATATTATTGGATTTCTTACAAGGTATCTTACAGTTTTTAGTGTTTTATTTGAGATGTGTCTATATATATATACAAATTGCATTTTCAATAAATCTTGTTTGTATATAGCAGCAAAAAAAAAAAAAAAAAAAAGCAAAAAAAAAAAAAAAAAGAATTCTGGACTCTTACAAGATGGCATCAAAAGGCCTCGTGATAAAGCTACCATCTCACAAAATCTAGCCTTGTCCCAGACACTTCTTGGCTGGCTGTCCACTTCCCGGAGCTCCTAGCTTGTACCCTCTCCTGGGCCCATTGTTTCAATACTCCTCCTAATCACATTTGCCCCTTGTTGCTTCTGGACCCTGTCTAATTTTGTCCAGACACGGATGTCTCACTTCACTTGTCAAGTGACCACAGCCCTGCTTCTCACCAGTTGCCCGTATTGGTCCCACAGCTTTGCTTCTGCTCAGCCTGAAGCAGCAGCATGAGAATGAAAACTCATGCCCCATACCTGACTCCTTACCTCATTCTTCTTTCCTATCCTTAAAACCTGAGAAATGATAGGTCTGACCCCCAGTTGCCCCAGTTCCTGGAATGGCTGTTCCCAATCGCCTGACCACAGGGAACAGTTGCAGCTTGACTCCCACATCCTGCTGCCAACTCACTTACTCTGCTGGGACATGGCGAACCCACCCTCCCTAATAGGTCAGCGCATCATGCAGTTTTCACAACAGAACATTAGTCATTGCTATGGGCATGCAGCTGTTGCTACTTAGTTATTCTTGCTTCACTGGTCCCTCACCCACCTTACCCCATCTAAACCTGTCCATAAAAGCCCAACTTGATAAACTAGAGTTAGACTCTCCTTTAGAGTTACTCTAGGACAGTGATGAGAAACCTATGGCATGAGTGCCACAGTGGGCCATTTGTAATTATTGAAAGCTCTAAAAGGTTCACCATCACAGCTTTAGGAGATCTCGCTCAGAGCCCTAAATTTTGGCTGAGTGTGTTCTTTTACTGGGTCATCACCATTTACCTAAGAGTTCATCACCATTTACCTAAGAGTTCAAAATTGAATAATTTCTTTTTACAATCTTGTTTGGTAAATTCTTTCCTGGGAAACACCATTGCTAATGAAAAGTTATGGTAAATATTTACAACAGTCTGTGCTGCAAACTGCCTTGCTTCTTCTAGGGGAGCATTAGAGGGAAACTGATGTGTAAGGGAAGAACCATCGGGCAGACAGAATTGAATTCTTGCAACAGTGTCTCTCTGCATATGATTCCCTCTTAACTTCAATTTCTTCCTGTTTGGGTAGCAAAGCAGCAGCTTTAATAGTCTCTACTTGTTTCTTTGTCTTTGCAAAACAAGCAACTTTCTGCACGATGCAGTGCAATTTGCTGTTTTATATGCTCTTGAGCTACACTTTTTCTATTTCTTTCTTCCAACAATCTTTTGTGAATTCTTTTTTTTATAATCCAACACGTCCCCCCAATTTCACTCCTGTCAATTTCCTATTTAATCTCTCTCTGTTTTTCCTCTTTCCTTTTCTCTCCTCTCTTCAGGTTTGTTTGATTTTTGTTAGTCTTTTCACTCTGACAGTGAGCTCTGCAGATCTGATTTGAACATTCACTGGGCTCCTGAGAGGGATTTGCATGCCCTGAACTCGCCTCCTGTTGCAGAAGTGGGAGGTGTCTTGCAAAGCTGTACATTTCTGGATTAAGAGTTTTCAGAACAGTCATTAGGCTCAAATGAGACAGAATGTACTCTGAACTTTCCGACTGGCTCCCATTTGCCACTCATATCTCACCTTTTAATGAGTGCACCTTTTGGCATTAATTTTAATAGCAACAAAACTGTTCAAAGATGATTCTGTTGCTTTCTCATCTTCCCAACTTGCAGCTGTGTAGACTGCTCATCATCACCAGGAAAGAACACAAAGGAACTATGTGGAGGACTGCAAATGTTCTATATCTTGATCTGAATGACAGATACACAAGTATCATTCACATGTAAAATTTCACCCATCTATTTACTTAATATACATGTTATACTGCCAGCAACACGCAAATACCATGAACATAGTGCAGCTCCTCTTCGCCTACTTGATGTTGACTGGAATGGCACCTTGGAACAGCAGCATTGTCCCCTTTAGGTCCTGTTGTTGTCTTTGTTACATCTGGTGGATCTCTGGTCTAGAGGTCCCCCGACTCATTCTGCTGGGCTTGTCTCTCTCTCTCTCCCATGTAAAAAGAGGAAGAACAGTCAGAACAGAAGGCTAGTGCAAAGCAAAAGTCTTTTTGTTGCACATATTGAAAGAGGAAGTGGTAAAGAGCCACAGGAGTGGTGGAGCCCAGAGCTGGGATACCACCGAATCTAGGGTGGAGGTCCTGTTTTATGGAGTAGAGGGCCCATCTCTACCCCGTGAGAGTCGACACTTGATTGATTGGACATTGGGCTTGCTGCTAGGGGTTTAGTCTTGTGGGCTGATAGGGGAACTTGGTTAGGCATGGCAACCTGCACCAGGAGGGGCAGTGTTGCCTACACAGAGTCAGGTGTCAAAACCACTGGCTGTCAGCTCAGTGCAACTACATAGTAGCAGGTCTCAAAACCACTGGCTGTCAGCTCTGCTGCTTGCTGAGATGCACAGGCCCTCTCCTTCCTACCTCTTAAAGGGGCCCAGTTCCCTAATCCAACCCTACTTAAGGGTCCCATCTGTTCTTACAGCTTGATGTTTAGGCTACATGTCCCAGGTCAAGATTTCCTATCCATTGAACTCATTCATCTATTCAGCAGCCATGGGTCTCACCAAAAGTTTGAATTTCTGAATCTGGATCCCAGTCTTTATCATCAAGATGGTACCTGACTGTGTTGGTTACTTTTCTCTCATTGCTGAGACAAAATACCCAATGCCTAAAATTAAGGAAGGAAAGGTTTATTTAGCTTAGTTTGTGGACGTTTCAGTCCACACTTGGTTGGCTCCAAGGCAGAAGATAGCAAAGCAACAAGAACAAAGCGGGGAATGGCAGCAAGCAACCTCTTTCCCTCCCTTACATTGTAAACAGGCTACCCCCACCTAAGGAGCCTGTAGCTCTCACATAATTTCCATGCCCTCCTCTTGCATAGGCTCAGGATGTATACAAAGTAAGCACCCTGGCTTCCTACTGAGTCACTTAGCCAAACCTCTAGACTCCCCAAGTTGACATAATTTATCAACCATAACAATCCACCCCTTGTCAACTAGGCAACCAGACACATTTCTTTAAACCAGTTTCCAAGTACAAAGACATTATATTACATCAGAACCAAAACATTTCACCCCCTAAAGACTCATGCACATCCCTTTATGCAAAAGGCATTTAGTGCATCTGCAAGAGTTGCCGAAGTCCTAACAGTTTCAGCATTGCTGAAGAGTCCAAGTCCCGTTTCCTCCAAGATGTAAGGCTAACCCTTAGCTGTGAGCCCCTGTACAAATGAAAAGTTAAACACTTCCAACATTCAATGGCACAAAATAAACATCACCATTCCAAAAGGTACAAACAGGGGAATACAGAGCATTGGGACCAAAGCAAGTCCAAAATCCAGCAGGGCTATTGTTATGTCCTGTAGTTCCATGTCCAGCATCTGAAGCAATCTGTGGCACACTGTGAACTCCAAAGGGCTTCATGAGCCCACCCCTATGGCACTTCTGGTGGTTGCAGCTTCCACGGGTTTTCTCTTAGGCCTGCTTTGCTCCCTTCTTGCAGCTTTCCCTTGATGATCCACGGTCTTGGCTTTTCTAAACTTCTGAGGTCCCCAATGCACCTTTTGCTTCACACTCACAGCTTCACACACTGCCCCCTCAGGGGCACACTGCCTGGCCTCCTAGGCCTTCTGAAATCTGGGTGGAAGCCTCTTCAACCTCAGAACTCATGCATTCTCCATGCACCTAAAGCCAGGGCCACGTGGATGATGCCAAGGTCTGCTGCCACCTGGAACAATAGCCAAGCTTTCCTCTCTCTTGACCATAGGGGTTGAGTGGCTGGATTGCTGGGCACTCTGAATCCAATTCTGAGCAACAAATTTTCTATGCTGCTGCCATTCTGGAACCTGGTGTGGCTGCCGCCACCATTCTGAAACATGGCATTCTGTGGCATCCTTCTCAAGGCAAGGTCTTTCACCTTTGCAGTTTTGAGGCTGCAAAGGGCAGAGACTTGCTGCTTGCAGTGCCCTGAGGCCATCTTTTCCATTCTTTTGTTCCTTCTCAGTAATAGAGATCTCCTTAGCCTTATCTTTGCAGTCTACAGCTTTACTGGAGCTTCCTTTCTGGCCAAACTCACAACATTTTAAGTCATTCTGCTGAGCTCTTTGCTCTTGATTCTCAATATAAATCTGGCTAAAAGCCCCCAACAATAACCATGCCACTTCCCCAGCATTAAACTGCCTTGAAATGTCTTTTGTCAGATTAGTCAGTCCACTACCGCCCTTAATCTGTCTTAGGCAAAATCTCTGGACACGAACAAAATGCAGACAAACTTTCTGCCAAGTCATAACACACATCGTCTGGAGTCCAACAACCAATGCAGTCCTTCTTCCCAGCAGAAACCTCCCAAATCTGGTCTTTACCAGCAGGATTTCTATCAGCTTTCTGATCTTCTGAACTCTGATCAGAATCTCCCAGACAGAACAGCCGAAGGCGTTCGAGCTCTACTCTTTCAGGCGACATCTCCAAACCTTTTCAAACTCTTCCCACAAGCCATTTCCAAAGGCTCTTGAACCACATGGTCAGGTATAGTCACAGCAATGACCCCACTCCTGGTACCAAATTCTGTGTTGGTTACTTTTCTCTCATTGCTGAGACAAAATACCCAATGCCCAAAATTAAGGAAGGAAAGGTTTATTTAGCTTACAATTTGTGGAGGTTTCAGTCCACACTTGGTTGGCTCCAAGGCAGAAGATAGCAAAGCAACAAGAACAAAGGGGGGAATGGCAGCAAGCAGCCTCTTTTCCTCCCTTACATTGTAAACAGGCTACCCCCACCTAAAGGGCCTGTAGTTCTCACATAATTTCTGTGCTCTCCTCTTGCATAGGCTCAGGATGTATACAAAGTAAGCACCCTGACTTCCTACTGAGTCACTTAGCCAAACCTCTAGACTCCCCAAGTTGACACAATGTATCAGCCATAACACTGACATATAAAGTACCCTGTTCTATTTATTCTATTAGTACAATGAACTCCAATGAGTTTATCTTAATTTCATAATATCTTATGATATAAATTAAATCAATAATTAATCCAAGCTCCCCATGTACTCCTTTTTATTGTATTAATTAAGTCTTTTGGTGTTATTTTTGGGTTGCAGTAAGTCTCTGATTAACTACCCCTTCAAAGGAAATTTAAAAGCAATATATTGGGTTTCAGGCAAAGGTTGTCCAATTGGTGTCACAGTCTTCCACCTAGTGGGAATAGTGGTCCTTTCCACTGAGCCAACAAGTGTGGGACCCCCACAACCCAAATGACCCAGTTCTCTGGCTCTTCCAGAACAAACCCTGGGGCATCTACTGCCACTGAGGTACAAACCAGGCTGTGGGTGACCACAACACACAACAGGCACAGAGGCAGAGATGAAGCAGGACCAGCATACGCATGCCTCAATTTGAGGCACAAGATGTAAGAATGGAGGACCTAGGTTTTCTTCTGAGTCTTTTGCCATCTCCATAAAAACCTTAGACATCGGTATCCACTCGGCAAGATTCTGGATTAGATTGTGCTGAATCTCTAGATCAAGTTAGAAAGAACTGATGTATTGACAACATTGAGTCTTCCTAGAGTGGGCTAGAGTTGAGTATTTACCTTTATCCAACTCAGGCTCTGACAAAACCTCAATAGTTTACAAGGGATAATCAAAAATATGGTGAGTGTTTACATTTTAAAAAAATTACTGTTATGGTTGATACATTGGGTCAGCTTGAGGAATCTAGAGGCTTGACTAAGTGACTCAGCAGCTCTACATCCTGGGATGAGAAGGACACACCCTTCCAGCTCTGGGATGCTGTTCATTGTGTCAATGTGAGAAGTTTAGAAGGTGAACTGAGTGACTGAGCAGGGGCCGGGTCCTCACTTTGTATCATCCTGAGCCTGTGCAGGAGGAGGGCGTAGAGATAGTGTGACTGCTGCATGCCACTGGGTGAGGGCAGCCTGCTTACAATATAAGAGAAGAAAAGAGCCTTGTTCTCGCCCCCTTTTTGCTCTTGTTGCCTTTGCTATCTTCCGCTGCCATGAACGTTTGCCCTCTGCCATGTGCCACTCTGCCCTGGAGCCAGCCAAGTATTGACTGAAACCTCCACAAACTGTAAGCTAAAAAACCTTTCCTTCCTTAATTTTGGATGTCAGGTATTTTGTCTCAGCAACGAGAGAAAAGTAACCAAGACAATTACTATAGTAAAAGACACATTGCCATTAATACTCAGCTATAAAGAAAGATAAACTTAAGGCTTTTATAGGTAAATGGATGCAACTACAGTCTATACTCATAAGTGAAATATATCAAACCCGCATGTGTAAACATCATATTGTCTCCCTAGTGTAAGAACGGGGAAGAGTAAATAAAATCTGAAAGGTACAATAGATATTGTGAAAGGGAAAAGAATATATATATATATATATATTGTTCACACAGACAAGATAGCCAAAATAATTGTACTGCTGAGTTCTATTGGTTTTCTATCTGTTCTAAAGGAACAATTAATGCTTAAATTTTTGGACCAATTTTGCATGCTTATATCTGGTAATCTGAACAACTAATTTGAAGAGAATAATATGCAATATAACAACCATTGTTGAATTCCTATCATCTTGTTTTGTGAAATTCTGTACCATTTCTAACGTTTTATTATTTTTATTCTCTTTAAAATAAAAAAATAAATAAATGAGGGCAACGAGCCCTCATTTGAAACACACTTATCATTCTTACCATTTTCTGAAGCAGTTCTGGAATCCATATATGATAAAAAAAATATGGTGAATGATGCTGTCAAGTATCATCCAACAGACAAGAAGCCTTGTAAAAATATTGCCATGTGTCCTCATCCACTTTATTCACTAGATCTGGCATCATGGAACTTCTGGCTTTTAGCCTAAATCAAAATGACCATAAAGGTAAATATTTTGAGTTGATTCAGGATATCAAGGAGCTACAACAGCATAGTTGAAGACACTCAAGAAAAAGGACTTCCAGAACTGCTGCAGAAAGTGCCAAGAATGATGAGATAAATGTGTTCAAAACAAAGGGGAGCATTTTGAGGGGGATTCATAGTAATGTGTCATTTATTGTAATACATTTTTATTTGAACACACAATAGTATTTTTATCACACTTCATATTTACCCCGTGGTAAAATAGTTTGTCCTGAGGACAGATTTTTGTTAGGAAGAACTAAATACTCTGACATATTTCAAAATGCTTCCTTTTCCCTTCTTCTGCTGAACCACTATAGGATCAGATCTGCTTTGGGATTTCTTTTCTTTTCTTTTCTTTTCTTTTCTTTTCTTTTCTTTTCTTTTCTTTTCTTTTCTTTTCTTTTGTTTTCTCTTCTTTTCTTTTCTTTTCTTTCTTTTCTTTTCTTTTCTTTTCTTTTCTTTTCTTTTCTTTTCTTTTATACTGGGAATTGAATTCAGGACTTCAATGCTTGCCAGGCAGGTGCGATTCTGCTGAGTTATATTCCTGGCTGCTTGGGGGTTTCTGATCTTATAGTTGTTGTTCTTTTCAATTTGAGGGCACAGTTTGCCCTGTGATCTCCCTCCTCTGATGGATCTAAGAAGAGTTGTTGATTTTCCAGTTTGTTTGACTTCTTATTTTGTAGGCAGAGTAACAACTTTCGTACTTATATCTGAGACTGGAAATTTCCAAGGGAGGTTTGGAAGCAAGGACATCAGATGAATGGATTCGGTTTTAGGACAGAATCTGTGACAGCAGTGTAAATGATGAGGTACAGTAAGGGAAAGCAGGGACTAAAAGGTCAGATATAATGCTTTTGGGGCAAACCAGGACAGAGATAAAGACCTAGATATGGTAGTGGCCCTCTGAATAGAGAAGATCCTTTAGGATTTGAGGAGCGAGTGAAAGAGAGGATAGGGTGCCAGCAGTAGGAGAATTTAGTTAGTCTGTGTTCAGTTTGACTGAGACATTAAGGAAAGATATCAAATATCCCCAGAGAATTTTTAATGAAGAACTTTGACCACAGTTGGAATTAAAATGTTGCCCGTTGTAAGCTGGTGTCTGGAAAATGAAACCATGTGAGAGGTTCAGATCATTCAAGGAGAGCATGTAGTTAAAGAGGAAAAGGAACAAAAAAACCCTCTGGAAATACTAATTATGTAGAACAATATATGTCATGTTTCATATCAGCAGATGATAATTCTGGAACACCGATACATTTCTGTGCATTCGATTTTTTTTTGAGACAAGGTCTCACTATGTAGCTCAGGCTGTCCTTGAACTCACTGTGTAGCCCAGGCTGGCCTGAAACTCATAATGATCTTCCTGCCTCATCTTCCTGAGTGCTGGAATTATAGGCATGTATCACTACACCCTGTACTAAGTTAATATTAAGAATTCATTTTGGTACTGCTTTTGTTTTTATGTAACTTAGAAAACCTTCAAGTGGGGGCTGGGGATTTAGCTCAGCGGCAAAAGCGCCTGCCTGGCAAGCGCAAGGTCGTGAGTTCGGTTCCTGGTACCGGAGAAAAAACCAAAAAAAAAAAAAAGAACATAAATGTGGTCAAAATGTGAAAGCTTTCCATGTAAACAGCACAAGACGGCTGTAGATACTAAGAATCTCCTTGAGAACATGAAGAACAAAAACGTGCA